>NC_081411.1:802031724-802336598 GCF_030272615.1 Cryptomeria japonica | reverse complement strand
AAAAAGAGCAAGAGTTGATCTCCCCTAATACCAAAATAACTGGGGGCAAAAGTTCTAAAATTTTAAGTCAAAAAGAACCCTTGTTGATCCTAATTCTCCATCATGCTATCCTACTTTCACTTATTTTTCCAATCATAAGCCTTCATAACTCATCTGCTTGTTCCACACATCCTTTACCTTCTGACGATACATCATGGACCTTTAATGGAGCTTCCTTAAGGGACTTTGTTGTCAGGGATGCCCGAACTTCTTTAGGTGACATGCATATGGGCCTGTGTAGTCCACACACTAGTAATTCTATCTCAGTTCCTTCATCAAGGAAGACAGTCAGTTGAGATACACATCATTTATTCAAGGAACATTGCAATTACAACCATAAAGTCAAGCCTCGCACATTTGAGGTGGGTGACTTAGTTCTCAAATAAAATCCTAAAAATCAGCAAGACAGAGAAAAGAAGGGAAAGTTCGAACCAAACTGGCTTGGTCCTTACATCCTCATAGCAGCATATGGATCTGGTGCATATCAACTCTCAACCATAGAGGGTGAACCTTTGGAGGATCCTATCAACAACATGCACCTTCACAGGTTTTACACATAGCTCTTCAAAGTATCCTAATTCAAAAACAAAAAACCAAAAAAAAACAAAACAAAACAAAAAAATAAAAAAAATTGAAAAACAAAAGAAAACAAAAAATTAAAAAAACATTTTGTCCAACGGTGAAAACCACTTCAGTGGCACCCTGGGCAAGTACCATGGTAAAAAATGGATCACCGACGCCATGCATAAATACATTGCTCCTCCCTCCTTTAGGATTCCATTTCATCCTTTCACTTTGCACACACTCACAGCCTATCCATTCATAATAAACTTACCCGTTCCCATCATGGCTTGTTATTGATCTACCTAAGATTGGTTAGCCATTCATAATAAACATTCCTTTTCACTCATTTCCATCCTTAATAAATCAGCTCCTATCTATGGCTAAGGCAAATCCTACGTCTAGTAATGGGTGTGGAACTATGAACATCACATATTTCGAGGAGTACAGTTTCTTCCAGTTTTCTTCAGTCTATCCATGCACAAACCGCAATAAAGCAGCATTTGCATCACCAATCCGTAATAAAAGTTCCATATTCTTCGCAATAAAGTATCAATTTCATGGATTCAGTTAGTTTTAGATGAGACAGCAACAACAATGGACTTCAACAAATCAAATCTTTCAATAGACTCAAACAACATATGGCTCAGTGCTATCTATCCTTTTTGTGAAAGTAAACATTGTGACCACAATCAAATAAGACTTATACAAGTAACAAGAGACACTAAACTTCAGGACTACAGTGAATCTTGGTGTCAAGTTTTGGTTTTCTTTTGATTTTTATCTTTTGGTGACATGTCTTTTAGCTTTTCCAGGATGTCTTTGACTAGAGATGCTATATCCACGATGTCTTTGACTAGAAAGGCGAGGATGGGGTATTGTCACCTATTTTCTTTTGCTATCTGTGGATTGTCTCTTAGTAATTCTATGACTTGTCCAAGGATATGAGGACATTGAGAGTCTAGTGTGAACTGGGGCATTTCTTGTTTGCGACTGTCTTATCTCCATGCAAACAGGTATAATGACTTTTTGGGTCGAACATATGCCTCGATTGTCATAACCTACTTTCCATAATAAAGCTCAATGATGATAATGCACAAGAATCTCTTTTCACTTTCATATCTTCCATCTTCCATCCCCCTTTCTTGATTGACTTCCATTGTCCTTCTTGAGTCTATGTAGCCTGCTATCACATGACTAAGTATAATGACACACCAAAAAATATCTGCATTTCATGTAGTTGCACCTGCATTACCACATATTAAGCATTTCATACATACATATAGGTATCACAATTGCATCACATCCTAGACACAACACATATTAGCACATTTTACATTCTCATCATGTAAATAATTATTTGCATTATCATATTTATTTGCATTTCATACATTCACAATTGCATACGCATAACATATTAAAACATAAAAGAACAAAAAAATATTGCATTCATCATGTACATATTTGTATCCATATCATAAGCATCACATGAAACATACATCATAAAACATATAGAAGCATCACATAGGTGCACATGCATATAGCATCCACAAAGAATCATCTTATATATACATATAATCATAAGTGTCATGATACATTGATGTCAAAATACATATGCCTACACTGCCAATCCTCGTGTCACCCTATCCAGACATAGGAACCCACTAATCACTCCTTCCAATACCACTGGTAGCGCCAATCCTGTCTGTGTCATGGTATCCCAAGCGACATGTCCAACCCTCATCTCCAGTCCCGGATCCTGAAACACTCATCTCAGGGCATCCCTGTCTCCGTCTCAATCATAGGGTATCAACACCCCATCGATCGGTATCGTCAGTATCCTATATACATCCTCTAAGGTGACTGTCATCTCACCCATCGGAAAAATGGAATGTGCATGTCTTAGAATGCCATCTCTCAGCTAAAGCAGTTAGCAATCCCATGTTTGCCGAAAACTCAAGCACATATAGAATTTGTCGCAGGCCCATAGCCTGAACCGCTGCTCTCTCCTCAATTGTCAGCTCTGCTTGCAAACTCTAAGTTGATGGAAATCTCTCTCATGAGTCCAGCATACGTAGGTACTCCTGCAGTCAAGCAAATCAACCATGTTAGTCAAAGTGGCATTCCTTGTTCATCACAAAATGTTGCCTATTATCCTAAGTACTTATGATACTCTATCAAAGTGACACTCACTGTTCATCACAAATTGTTGCTTCTATTCTAGTGACATTCACTGTTCATCACAAAGTGTTTCTATTTATCCTAGTGGTACTCCCTGGTCATCACAAAGTACTACGTGTTTTGCACTCCCTGTTCATCATAAAGTGCTGCTCATATTTGCACTCCCTATTCATCACAAAGTGCTGCTCATATTAGTACTCCCTGTTCATCACAAAGTACTATGTCTTGGTACTCACTGTTCATCACAAAGTGCCTTGATCTATCTTGGTCTTCCCTAGATGACCTACTTGAGTGTATCCTCTCAGCAGCTTATTCAATCGACAACATATGTTCATCACAGAACTGCCAATTTGGCCTTGAAGACATACATGTGCTTACATATTGCACAAATGCTATTTTATTCATAGATGCACTTGGCACAAACACAGATGCACCTGGCACCAACGCAGATGCACCTTGGTGTTTTTTGACATTTTTTGACATTACCTAAATGCACATTTATTACTCTACCTAGCATGCATTAATGATAATATTTATTGCAACAAAGTACAAGGAGGTTTTGTGGTACTTACTGCCTCTCCTGCATCTGCTGGCCTCTAAAATCGACGAACGTGATCGAATCTATGAACCAATGCCATCGTTGTTAACTATTGTTGCTCTATTCTCTCTCTGCACTTTGATCTCGTGAATGTGTGGATGACAATGAGGATGTTTTTCCCTTGTGGTTTATTTTATAGACTACCCTAGCCCTAGCCCTAGCCCTAGCCCTTGTTTCCCGAGTCAGTCTTCATTATCCCGTGACTTTGTCACTCCATCCTATTTGGTCAGTCCATTCTAGATTTTCTTTCTTATCGAGAGATTTTCTGCGATGTTTTCACATATTTTCATCCAATCTCTCGAGGGGGCATATCATTCCCATCTTGGGGAAACTTTGTATCAGTTCATATTATCTTCTTTGAAACAACAAGACAAGCTACATTGTCTCAAAGAGGGGCAAAATGTAGATGCCTAAAATTGTCATGTCTAATTAAATAAATATTTTATTTATTTATTTATTTTAGCATAATTCTTCTATTAATTGAATAAATCTTTATTTATTTAATTAATTCATTTATCCTCTTCTAGCCTTATTTCTCATTTAAATAAATACATTTATTTATTAAATTATCCTTTTCCTAAATTAAATAAATACTCTTATTTATTTAATTGATCCAACTTCTTCTATTAATTAAATGAATCTTTATTTATTTATTTAATTCATTAACCTTTTCTACCCATGACACATGTCATTCATCTCTTAATTCATACACTACCTACCCTCTCATTATTTTATTATTTTCTTTACCTACCCTTTAATCATAGCCGACCATTTATCTTTTACACCTCTCAATCTTATCCCTCCATTTCATATAGTGTCTTCTATATAAGAGGATACTTCCTTCATTATCAAACCCTGACTAATCAATCTATGCCCCTCGCTTATGACTCGACTACACTACGCTTTTGCACTTTCATATGCGATCCTATTTGCAACCACATTTTCATTCTTTGTTGAGCTCTGGTGTACATACAAAATCTTAGAGCAAATATATCAAGCAAGATCAATGGAGATAGGAAGAATGAAGATCCAAACCCTATTGGACATGTGATGGTATAATCCTTGTGATTTCATTTGATTTGCATTGTCTTCAACAATCTTCATATGTTATGGTGGATCTTTGTTGTTGTTAGGCTAGGGTTTTGTGGTTGAATTCATTTAGTCTTTCATCATTTTTGTTATCCATTTTCACCCTATACACTATGTATCATATCAAAGGAGAACAACCACAAAGGAGGAAGAAAGGGGACAAATACCTTGAACCATCTGAAAGAAGCATAGCCAATCTATCCAAGAAGCTCTCACTCAACACAAATAAATAATGGATACAAGATCTGTTAGCCTCCACATGAGGAGAGATATTAAAAATGATAAGGAGCCCACTCTCAAGAAACCACCAACCAACAACAATGAAGGCAACCAGAAGTTTGAGGCTTCGAAGCTAAAACTAAAGGCAACTTTGCCTTGGCCCCTTTAAATGGAGTAACACTAGACACAACAAGGTAATAGATCAACCCATTGTAGAGTTCAATTCCCATAAACCAAACAAAGACAAATAGCATAGGGAAAAATCCCACTACCTAGGAAGACTTGTCATAAAAATGATCTTCCAATGACAACCCATAACACAAAATATAAGTTTCTCTATATAAGAGACACATCATGTAAGATGCTAAGAAATCAACCACTGAGAAAAACCTAGAAGATCACAAAAAAGGTAGGCAATAAATCCAACCCACAAAGATGAGAATCTCCTAGACTACCTCAAAAAAATTTGCACTAGCATCAAGACCATCCTCATTGCCATCATCATCGCCTTTCCCATCTTTATCACCACCTTAGGTTTTAGAAGCACATGCTTCCACTCTAATTTTTTCTTCCAGATATCTTCATATTTATTTGAATTTTCTACATTGTTTAGGTATCTCTTGTTTTATACATGTGGCTAGTTGAGCATTCTTCCATGACACATATCTTGAGACTTTTCCTTCCATCTCCTTTCATGGAGTTTCTTTTTATCTTAAACATTATATCTATTTTTCTAAGGGGAGGAACAAAATTTGTCATTATTGCATCATCATCAAAATTCATCTTTTGGAATCCACTCTCAATATCAACACTTCTTCATTATGAGGTGGATTCATCCTTATTTTCCTTCTCTCCTATTTGGAGGATATTGATTATATCTATGTGATTGATTCTATACTTGAGGAGACTTATTGAGTCCTTCATTCTTAGTCACTTGTACTCATTTATTTTTTTAGTCTCTTTTGGATAATGGTTTTCTCTCATATGTTTTTTCTCCTTTTCTCTAATTGTGATAGATTGCACTAGTTTGTACATGGTTACCTAGTCAGCATTGTTGTCAGGACCTACTCATATATTCATCATTGAGTGGGTGTTAGAGTAATTAGGACACTACCTAAATAATTATCTAATTAGGTCATTATTACTTTATGCACTTAAGATAAACTTAGGAGTGTGATTTCCTTTTATTATATTTGGCTAATAAAAACATATGTTGTCTCATTCATTATGATATAGACACTTGGCACTAGCTAATTTAATCTTACTCTAAGGTTGCATAATTTTTTATATAAATATCCATTCATTCATTGTAATTAAAATATTTCATGGATTAATACAATTCTTAGGTTATTGACAAAATATATCTTTCTTGATCTCCATTTGTGATATTTATTTTCCTTGTATGTAATTCTTTGTCTTGTGCAGTTGAATATATAACTCCAATAAATTCTATTAATACACATTAAAATTAAAAATATTGGGAACATTTTTACAAAATTTGGTGGATTTGATATACCTAATTTTCATAATATTTCAAGTCAATTTTATCTCTTTTAGCCTAACCTTGAGCGTTACATTATTTTGTGTTTCTAGGTTGAATTTGTTACAAGCTCAATTCATTTGAAAGCATTTTTTATTGCATACATAGAGATGAATATATACATTCCTAGTATCAAAGATGAAAGAAAATATTCAAAGAGAATATCATGATACCCCTATACTTGGACATTAAGGATACCATAAAATATGTAAACAAGTGTGGATAGTGGAAAATTGGATCCTAGTGACTCCCTACCTAGGAGAGAGAAAGGAAGCCACTAGGATGATTTTCACTTGGAGATAATTTACATTCAAAAGAGTGGCTTGAATCCACTAGATCCAAATCCAAAAGAGACAAGGATCTGAATACTAAGTGGACTACAATGGTTGAAGTGTGATTTACCCTCTTTTCTAAATGAAAAAGTTGACCTGTTGACTACGTGAAAAAGAGAGAGAGAATGAGTGATTTGAGGAGCTACCGATTTGGGATCGTGTTATAATTTCAGATCTGAGCTAATTAGACTAATATCGATCTACCCTGCAAATTTGGAGAAAATTCGTCGGGACCATGGCAGGAATGTACATGGTCCTCCACAAAACCGGCGAAACAAAAAGGGTTCTTCCATGTCTGCAATTGAAGCCCAAACCTTCAATTATAGTTGCGCACCTGCAACCTACACACAAAAAAGAGAGGAAAAGGGGGTTCTGGATAGGGGTTTACCTTAGTCAAACCCCGGATGAGGAATCAATGTTGAAAGAAAGTAATTGCATATGCTTGAATGTAAACAATGGAAATGTATACCTTGTAGATCTACAACTTGTTCATGACGATACATACATGCTTGCAAATGAATGTTATAATATTGCTCCAATGGATGAATGAAGAAGACTTGAATTCTTGAATGCTTGATGATGTATATCTTTGCCTATGCTTTCTTATCATCCCTTTGCTTGAAATTTGCCTCCCATTCCTCCTTATGCAAATGAGAAAACCAACTATCTTTTATACATGCTTCTTGAAGATTAATTCATCTCATAAAGGCCAACATCAAGGAGATTTAGGATCCCTAAGTGCAAATGGGGCCAAGGGGACCTATCTTGGGGCCACCCTAAGAGGGTGGGACAAGGGTGCCACACCCCTGTCTTACCCTATCTTGGGGCCCGGATAGGGTCTTGAGGCTATCTCAGGGCTCAAACAGGAAGGGGTCAAGGGTGAAAATACAGAAATAGGTCTTGGTTCGGGGAGAAGATGTTGTCACCAAGGTGAGGACCTAAAATGTGGCTAAAATTATAGGAGGCACAATTTTATGACACTACAAAGTGAAAGAATAATTTTCTTGGAAAGTTCTCAAATAATTTTTCTTAACACATGCAAAATAATGTATTGTTTGTCATCAAAACAAGGTATAATAAAATTTTTATGTTTGTTGTTACTACATTTACCAATTCCAAAATAAAAATGGTGAAAGTATTTGATTGAATCTATCAGAAGATTGTCAAAATTATAACAAAAGGATTGTATCCTTGTGCTAATATATCAAAACACTAATTATACTCATTTCAATACAATATATTTTAAATATAAAACTCTAGAAGTGGTGAATATATTATTGAGAGGGCTATTTTAAATTACATGGACTACTTACAAAAGGCTTTTTAATGATAGATAATATAAATTTATTAGTCTATTTTGGTAAGAACTCTTTTGGCTGAGAAAAATAAAATTATGGTCCAAAGCAATAACTAACACCCACAAACAATTGAACAAATAAAAATTATGAACAAATTGCTTGAAGGGTATTTAAGGAATTATGTTACAAGACACCAAACAATGTGGGTCAAATGGCTTCATCTTGGAGAATGTTGTTCTATTTCTACTCACCATATGTCCATTCAAATGAAATTATTCAAATAATTATATTGTTACTAAGCATTATCGTTTGTGGATTTGATTCTTGTACATAGTAGAGTCCCTAGAGTTAGACACTTGGTACAACAAAGTATGGATATTTTAAAACTTCTCAATGAAAACACATAACAAGCTAAAAAATAGAAAAAGATATATGTTAATCGCCACAGGTTGGAGAGGACATTTAAAGTTGGAGACTTCTTCTTTGTAAGGCTTCAACCATATAAAAATTCTTATCTCAAGGGAGCTAGTGCAATGAATCTCAATCTAGGGTTCTACTGGCCCTATAAGATTACACAAAGAATATGAGAGCTGGCTTAAATGAGTTGGAGATACTAGAAAATAGTTGAATTCAAAGTATCATTCATGTATCTCAACTTAATAAAGTACTAGGATAATATATCAAACCCTAACCAGTTTTACTATGACTTGATGATGAGAGTAAATTAGTTTTGGAACTAAAGATATTGTTAACATCAAAGAAAGGAGCTTGGGTGAACTCACAATAATGGTTCCCACTTTTTTGCCACTTTTGACACTGAGATGAACAATTTTAAAATAATCTTCAACGTCCGACAACTATAACTTTTAAACTATTAAGAATTTGAAGATGATGTAAATTAGTGATTTGTAGAATTTTGTTTGTAGATTCTATATATTTTTTTTTCAAATTTTTTTGAAGGATTTTTTTTAAAATTTTTCCATCATCCTCGAAAAGTAGTTTTTTACAACAAACTACATTTTTTAAGAGTGATGTGCCTCCCAAAACGCATAACTTTTTTTTTATAAATGATAAAAACTCAATTCTTTCAAATTTTGGTTTGTAACATCAATATCCAAGGCTTGAAGTTGGTTTGAGAGTGATATGTTCAATATTTTTCATTTTATTAAGTTTTGAAGTCCGACTAGTCATAATTAAGACATAGGTTTACGTTTGAACACATAACTTATTCTATATATGTCGAAATTCAATTTTATTTTTTTGTTAGAAAGAAGAGATCAATACCCAGGGCTTGGATATTTTTCAAATTTTTTTTGAATTAGTTTCCTATTTTTTCCAATGCATTGAATAGAGAAGTTCATGTTTGGTGAAAAACCTATATTTGGTAAAATTAAAAATACAAGTTCATAATAAACTCAATATGTAATAAAATTATATTAATTGGAAAGCTTGCTTCGAGGACTATAATAGTACATTTTGGGTTGTCAAGATCATTCCATTTGAGCCTTCAACTAGAGGTTTCAAGGCCAAAAATCTACAAAAAAATGTAGAAATCTTCAGAGAAGTGTTAAAAAAGGGGTTCGAATGAAGGAACCCCCCTTTTCTAGGGGGGTTCGATCGAACCCCCGCTCTATAATTGAAAAATGACATAAATAGGCATTAAAGGTGCTTCACTCGAAAGATGGGGTTTGAGCGAAGTCGGGTCTTCGCTCGAACCCCAAAGGGTATTCCATTCGAACACCCCCACTTTGCTCGAACCCCCCATAAACAAAATTTTCCACTTTTGCCAATTTCCTTTGTTGGCAAAATTGGGAACCAGCTTTGTGAGTTCACCTGGTTAAGAAATAAATTTATTTCAAAATATTTGGTAAAGTCAAAAAATATACCCATAGACGATACCACATGGGAAGTAGCACACATCTTTGATCATCCCAATTTAACAGTTATTAAGGAAAATAACTATTGGAAAGGGCATACCATTATGCCCCCACCTCCACTCAACACTCTTTGTGAACTTTATTTTTATATTTTAAAAAATTGATATTCAAATATTAAAAAAGATAATGGCCTTTATTCCCATCCCAACAATTCCTTTGAAAGACAAAATCTAAAAAAAGATTAAGTTATATTTAACTAATAGACAAGGAGTGCCATAGAAAGGGCTATGACTAAATGGAGTATATAGGAAGATAAGTGAAGGACAAGGAAGGGAATCACTAGAGATAACTATTTATGTTTCCTTCATGGAGTATGAATCAATGATTAAATAATTTTGAGGACAAGACCTCTCATAGATTAAAAAGTCAAGGACGGAAACCCTTAATTTCTTCATTGAAACCTAGTGAATGAAAAATCTCAACTTGAGAAAGAATATTCAAAGACATTTGTAAAAATAAAATAACTACAATTGCAAGAAAATTATAATAAATACTCAAAAACAAGTTTGTAATTTTCAAAATTATATTATTAGATTTTTAAATCTAAAATATATATCAAAACTATAATAAAAATTATCTATTGAGAATGTGGGATTGTAAGAATTTGTCAAATATAGCCAAGATCTAGAGAACAATGAATAGCACAAAAAAGAGAGAATAGTTTTGATAGGAGTAAACTGTATTCTAATCAAGATGCAAAATAAGATCAATTGGATTATTATATACAATGTACATGAGCCTTCTTATAAAGGAAATGCCATATGAATATGTGAGCACACAATCATGACATGTGCCTCAATGAGAAATAAGGGTAGGTGAGGGTAGGTAGGAGAAACAAGAGGTAGATCACCCACCAAAGGTGGAATACAACAATAAGATAAGACCACAAAACATGGAACTTCTCCTATACGCATCATCCTTATGTGCACACTTTCCTAAGTCTCTGATATCAAACTACAATGAAATGCATTACCCTAAGTCAACTTAAGTAAAATGTAATTATGTGACATAATTTAAACCAACACCCCTCCTTAAGTACAACTTAAGGGAATGAAGACTCAAGCTAACAATGCAAGATGGGTCCCGACTATGAGGCCATGTTAGGTACCCATGTACAAATTCAAATGCATGCAAACCAATGCAATCTCTCCCAAATGGAGAAAGATAGAAAAACATAATGGGAAAAAACTACCCCCCAAAGAGAGATTAAAACTATACAAAAATAACTCTCAAATAATTATGTGAATAACAAAACACAATGTGAGGAAAAATCCCCCCTATAAGAGAGAAGAAGAGAGACCAAGTAGCCCCCCATTAATGCAGAATTTGCACCAATGGTAGAAGCTTTAAACTGAATCAAGAAGCTACTCCATGATCATTGAAAAATGTTTCTCCCCTTAGGAAGAAACAAAAAGAAAGATGTGTCCTTGAAGTATGTCCAATCATTAAGGGAAGATGTAGGAAAAAAACTCAATGTGTATGGAGTATCTGAAAATTGCTCAAGTGTCTCCATGTCGATGCTAAAAGTTGCCCCATCCAAATTAGGTGTACTGGTGTACACTGTTGAAAGAGGAAATCCAAGATCTAGTGGAGATGAATGCAGAACAAGATACAAAGACTCACATGTCTCCTCTAAGGATAAAGAGACCTCCTCCAAATGTTGTACATAAGAAGATCCACAATCATGTCAACCTCAAAAGAATGGTCATGTAGAGAATGAACAAGAGGGCTAGAGTGTTCCCTCACAACAATAAAAGAAGGATCATCTTCATCAAAGAGAATATGAATATCATCGATGATGTCTACTAAATCTTTAGTGTAGGACTTGACAAACAAACCTACAATGTCTATCAAGTAGTCATCCCAATGAACTGAAGCTAGAAGACAAGGTATACCCTATTGCAGTAAATCACAACAAGGAAAAACTATTGTAATATTCAAATCATCAAGTGAAATAGGTGATGTGGTATCAATAAGAGGAGATGTAATGCAAGGATCAAGAACGGGGTCACATGTGAGAACACCCAAGTTCAAGTGGCCAAATTTCTTCTCAACATCTGAAGTATGATCACATATGAAGAATCATCCTTATCAATAGGAACAAAATATGCAAACGAATATAAATGTGATGCATGATCGACCACCCATCTAGAAATAATAGCTCTAGTCTCTAATGATAATTGAATCATGTGTGAACTCGACAGTTTTTGTTGTTGCCCCATGAGTGATCTAATAGATGGAAAAAATATTGTTTGTCAAATGGAGTACACACAACACATCATTGAAGGAGTTATCCCCAATAGAAATAGATCCTTTCCCAATCACATTCATATATGTATGATTTCCCATCAAAATTGGTGGCATGTTGCAAGGCTCAAATGAAGAGAATATAGACTATGAAGATGCCATATGATGAGAAGCTCCTAAATCTAGAATCCATCTCCATGAATCATGACTTGTAGTAGCATGAAGACATTGTCCCTTACCTTTTGACTATGACGAATAAGGGGAAGGAGATGAATCCTTCTTCTTGAAAGCGAATGGTGAATCAATGTTGTTCTTCTTGAGGATGTTGGTCAACTCAGCAATCTGCTTAGTGTGGAAATGGTACTCATCATGAACAATTTTATCGCAATATGAACAAGAACTCCTCTCCTTATATGATTTTCCCTTAGGTGAGGAAGTAGAATCATTTTGTTGTGGAGAGGAAGATTGCACTTCATCTTGTTGTGTCTTAGGCTTAAATTGCTTCTTCTTCTTATTGGAAAATGTCCCTTGATTCCCTTGATTACCCACCAAAGCCATGGACTTTGAAGACTTGAGAATCCCTATGCTCAACAACTTTGACTACTCCAACATCAACATTTTTGTGAATGCATCAAATGAGGGCATAGTGAAAGAACTACCCACTGTCAAGTGATGGGTTTGGAAGATAAAAAAAATGATGCATATTATGATGGAAGCTTTCCCAACAAATTATAGACCAACTAGACATCCTTCTTATCAATGCCATAATTCTTCAACTGCACTCTTAAATCATTTTCCTTGGTACCATAACTTGGATTATATCAAAGTTCTTGGGATCCAACATGGTGAGATCATTATCAAGTTGATAGCCTCTAATCTCATCAATTTAGCCATACAATTTTCTCAAGACATCCCATGCATCTTTAACTATTTTACACTTTTAAATGTGAAAGATGAGATCCTTTGATATATACTTCCTCAATGTCCCTATTGTCATAAACTTTTTAGTGAACCATTCCATGTGAGCATTACGATCAGCTTTAGGATTAGTTGGTGTTGTCATAGTTCCATCAATATAATGAGTTAATCCATTTTCCATGAAGCATAGTTATGTGGAGTTTAAAGTGGAAATTTAGGAGAATGCGTAGCAACAAAATGAAATAATAGAAAGAAAAGAGAGGCACAATCACACAAGACACCCCCCAAATTCACTCAATCAAAGAAACCCTCCTCAAAATGATGATTTGGCACTTTATACTTAATGTGTGTACAATGGGCCACTTGCAAAAAATGGTAAAGTGGACTTTTGATTTCAACTTTACAACTATCTTAAATAGGCTATAAAAGACTCCAAAAACTACTGCAAGAGATCTAAACCAAGATCCAAGCTAATTACAAGTATGAAATAGGCCAAAAATGACCAAATACTAAAAGTAAAATTTTTACTTAAAGTGATGAAAATCAGATAGCACACATGAAAGTAGACAAAAAATTATGCACTTTCAAAAAAATAGCACCTGAAAAGGAGTTCGTATGAGACCAAACGAAGCCTCTAAAGTTGCAAAATCAAGGATTGGATAGGTATAGTTGTGAAAAACTTAAAATTCTAAAAAAATTGTCCACCAAACCTAGAAAATACCACCACCATTGTAAAGAGGATGAAAAATTAGCCGAAAAAAAAAATTCCACTAAAAAGGAGTCAAAATGAGCAAGTTATGAGCCTCCAAAGTTTGCCTCCAAAACCAAAAAGCTCAATGAGAGGGGGTGATTTTTTTTTCAAAAAACTACTGGCATCATCATTCCACAAAGTTAATTTGATGGCCATCTAGTCATCGCAAAACTTCACTTCCCTGCGTGGCATGTCTATATCGTATGGTAATAATGACATGGAAGAATATGATTGGTTACATATAGATGATGTGTATGCACAAAAGTCTATCTAGTAGAATGACAAGATGACATGGTGGTGACATGTTATGATAACTATACTTATCATACGCTGATGTGGTAGTATGACATGTTATAGAGTGGACTTGTGACAGGGCAAGTCATGGGCAAATCGATGTCTGCCATGTGTCGAAAGACTCAATGCCATTGTGTAGGATCAAGCAAATAAATAGCCACCACATGTCAGATGCATTGACATCACTGTACTCTACATGGCTGAATGGCATCTCACCATGTGGCAGTGGGCACACAATTGTCGTGTGCTATCATGGAAGCCAGCAGTGAACTCTATGTTGTTGGTCAAGGAAGCATAGCATCAATGATGGTGATGATGTCATTGGTGGTTAGAGATGATAGCAACGCCGATTGGGAGTTGTTGAGAGGGAACATTGGGAGAGGAAGCAGGGGCCGATGGGGAATGAGGACCTAGGAGCGATGAAAGGAGGAGGTAGAAGGTGTGGGAAAAGGTAAGTACGACATTGCCAAAAAAACATGGCACTTGTAGAGAATAAAAGCAGCAGTACGGTGTTCGGGGGGAGGGGAGTTAAACCCCCCTTGTAAAAATATTTAATTTTTTTTTTTAAATAAAGGCCCCTTTTAACATATAAAAAAATTATGAGATAAAATATATGGAATTTAAAATTTCATAGAAAATAAAATATAATTTTTTAATAATTTTTTTTCCAAAATTACCATATGGCCAAATTGGGCAAATTTTTCTTCCAAGGCCCAAAAATTACTTTTCACCAAAAATAGGCAAAATTATACTCAAAATTCATGTAAACAACTTCACGGATGCAATCGCAAGGTCAAAATTGCCATAGGATGCCCCTAAAACATGCAAATTCCTAGATCCAAAAAATGAATGCTCAAAAATGTCTCAACAAAGACTACTCAACAAAGCCCCAATTGCTTTGATGTCATGTAAGAATTTATAAAATATAGTCAAGATCTAGAGCACAATGAATAGCACAAGAGAAAGACAATAGATTTGATAAAAATAAACTGTATTCTAATCAAGATGCAAAATAAGATCAAGAGGATCATTACATACAATGTATATGAGCCTTCTTATAAAGGCAAGGCCATATAATTGTGTGAGGACACATTCATGACATGTGACTCAATGAGAAACAAGGGTAGGTGAGGGTTTGTAGGAGAAATAATAAAATATTCCACAAGAGATGGATCACCCACTGAAGTGGAATGTAACAACAAGATAAAACCACAAAAGGTGGAATTTCTCTTACATGCATTATCCCTATGTGCACATTTCCCCAAGTGTCTCATATCCAAGCTACGATGAAGCACTACCCTAAGTCAACTTAAGGAAAGAGTAATTATGAGACATAATTTACACCAATAGGGATATTTATGTAATGAAAAATTAAGAAAAAATATAGAATGGGACATCACATATTCTTATGTTTAAAAGATGAGACAAGTTGAATAATAAAATTACCTTTCAAAGTTCAATGATTGCATTGTGAAGATTGCATTGTTCGATTACATTGTGTACTTAAAAGATAGAAGCAATACAAATTATATCTAAAACAATTATCGATGTTTTTGTATTGGCAAGCGGATTCATTATGAAAATGAATGTTGATATTTGATAACTAATTATTGTTGATGTGCAATCTTAACAAATAATAAATATTAAATAATAATGAATAATAAATAATTCTTTAAACTATATATGTTCTTAAATTCTTTTGATGATTTATAATCTCTTGATTATGATTATATATAGAAACATGTTTCAATATTATCATTATATAAAAACCCTAAATATAATAAATTAAAGGCACTAGCTTTTCATAGTCTATAATGATTAATATAAACTGTCAATAAAATACTAAACAAAATCTATATGATAAAATCCATCAATAACTTACCCTAACCTTTTAAAAAACATTAAAAAAAAAAAACGAAAAAAAAACCATATCTACAAGTAACCATCAATTCTAAAAAATACTAACTTCAAGAAATATGAGTATCTTTTTTTAACTAGAAGCAAAATCATACTCTAATTGTATCTTTAATTGTGTCTAAGATATGTGTAGAACGTTAAAACGGCACTTATTCACATATGGTAAGCGTCTAGGCTGAAGTCGACATGGACATTCACATTTGTAACGTTGGTAGTTTGCTATTGCAATGGCTGTTTTATTTACTTCCGGTGTTATAACCGCACTGAACTATATATCAACAGTAGTAATCATGGCCATTCTGATCGCTTTCGCAGTTCTTATAAAAACTTTCTGTGCCAATGCTAGCTACGCTCGAACAAGTGAGACCTCAAGAAGGAGCAATAGATTCGACAATCTGGACAATGATTTATCAATTATGGAAACCACCGGTTTAGATAAAGAGACTCTAGATGCTCTGCCTATAGCTGAATATAAATCACAGAATGTGAATGAAGATCTCGAATGTGTAGTGTGTCTCTCTAAATTTGAAGAGAATGAGAAAATTAGGGTTTTACCCAATTGCAATCACAGTTTTCATAAAAAGTGCATAAATATGTGGTTTCATTCCCACACTAGTTGTCCTATTTGCAGACAATCAGTGCCATCGAATCAATCTCCCTCTATAATTAGTTCCAAAACGAGGAGAGATGCCATTTTGTCAAGTATTTTTATTTTTTTCAAAAAAAGTGGATTATTCCATTAAACTTTTTTATTAATATTTTTTATTTTTTATACAAGATTCAAATAGCATATCAAAGGAAGGAATCCTCGGAATAAAACCTCTGGTCACAACTCATAAAATAAACCTATAGTATCTAACAAATCAGTTTATACATCCCGCCCAAAACCACATACAAAATGCGGTCACAACACATATAATATCAGTTTTACATAGAGCCCATATGGCAATTTGCAAACCCATTGGATAATTTTCAAATGTAGACTCCACAGCTGCTATCAATCGAAGAAGATAGAATTTTCCAAAGCCCCGTGCCAAATCCCATGAGCTAAAAACCTTCCTGCCAAAAAAGAAAGTATCAAAAAAACTTTGGAAAAACACTATTGTATCAAATACCATGAGATCGAACTCTCCTCTAGACAACAAACATGAATACTTGAAATGAAAGGGGAAAGCGGGAATAATTATCATCATAAATTTTACATCAACATTACTGAAGAAAATCACATAAATATTGCTACAAAGCTTCCCATACCCTAGAAGGAATTTTCTCAAAACCCACCTCTCAATGATTAGCATTACTATCAATGGCTAAATTTGCCAAATAATCTACAATCTTATTAACTTCTTTGTAACAATGGGATAACAAAAAAGATTCAAGCAATTTAAAATTTTGTAAAATGATATCAAGTATATACTGCAAATTCCAACAATTCGATTTCTTTTTCATAACATATTGAATAATCACCATAGAATCACCTTCAATTATTAAATCCTTAATTCCCAAAGAGATTGCCATGTCCAATCCAAAAGACAAAGCATGAAATTTTGCCTAATTGTTAGTTTTAAAACTAATAGCATGACACTTAGCTCAAATAAAATTTGCATTGTGATCCTAAATTACCATTCCTAACCCAGCTAGCCCAAGGTTACCACGAGAGGCCCCATCAAAATTCAATTTAAAGTGCCCCTATAGAGGAGGTCTCCATCTAGCAGAGCATCTCTTACCTATTGCATCATTTTTTTAAAAATTGAACCATGAGAGGGTAAAACCGACAACATCTTCCAAACTCTAGTAACTCTACTATCCTAGTGCAAAACTGAAGTAAGATTTTCCAAATTCTTATAAATAAATGACAAAGCAACCTCAGAGATTGAAGACTCAATTTTTAATAGAACCTCAGACAGAGGAGAACTTTTTTTTTTTAAATATCTTGTTGTTTTGTTCCAGCCAAACATTCCAAATCACAATATATGGAGATATGATCCAAAGACATGCATAAAAAGATGAAACAAACATAAAGGGCCAAGATCTAAAATGGGAAATGAGATCCTTACCAATGACAAAGGATATATTTAACTTCTCAAACAACCATTGCCAACATTCATAAGCATAATCACAATGTAGGAACATGTGTGAAGAAGATTCCAAATTTTTGTTACAAAGGGCACAAGGGAGAACAACAGTAATACCAAGCCTATCCAGTCTCATACCTATAAGGGCTCTGTCTTGAACTTCCAACAAAGAAAAGGCTCCATCTTTAGGAAGACAAGTCGAATTCCAAAACAACTTATAAGGCCAGGATGATAAATCTTTAGCAACCATAAGAGAGTTGTAACCATCTTTAACAGTGTACTTAACAAAAATATTTTTTGTCCAAATAAGTTCATCCTCAGAATCAGAAAGAAATACAATTCAATCTCCCAAAATCTTCTCAAAATCTAATTTCATACTTTGATCAACATCTAAGAAATCAATCGACTTCCATCTAGATAGCTTAAGGGGTCCACTAGTCACAATTTCAAAATAATTTGCTACAAAAACATCCCAAAGGGAGGAAAGAATACTGATTAGAGCAGACCAATCCCTAATATTCACCAAAGGTGTGTGTCCATTCCATACTTCATCCCCAAATTTGACCTTTTTGAAGAGGGCAAAACAAATTGGAAGGTCAAATGATCAAAACATAACGAAATAAACATGTAGAATGCTAAAATATCATTAAAAGACCATTTCACCTTGCTATTTTACCTTCTCCTTTGGATTGAGCTTGATGAAGTGAAGGCACCCCTTGATAATGCTCCACTTGATGTGATCCTTTGATTTCTAGATGTGGATGGCTCTCCAATGTTGTGCACAAATGAAATGGATTTGAAAAATGATAAGGATGAGATGATCAAGTTTCCAAGATGATTTCCTAGGCTCAAAAGGGTAGCATAAACTTACTGGGTTTTAAGATGTTTTGAATGAAGGGATGGAGCCCTATTTTATAGGAAGAGGAGAGGAAAATGAATGGCTAGGATGAATTCGAGATGAAGGGCTAAGATTTACTTGTGAGCTCACACAAGGTCCAGGAGAGGATGTGGATACCAAGAAATATGCCTTAAATGCATTTCGTATCTCCACACTCCACAAGATGCATTGGAGGAATTAAAAATTCTCCAAAAAAGGATATCATGGGGATTGGAGGAATAAAAAGGAATTAAAAATTCTTTGGGAGAGGGGATGCCTAGAGAAATGTGTGAATTCAAAAATCTTACATTCATCTAGGAAAAGAGCATTTAAAGCTAGTGGTTGGATGAAAAGGACAAAGAGTTGACTTTGTGGCTAATCATGATGATTAACCATTAATGACTCATTAGGAGGGGGATTAGAGGAAATGTTAGGTGGGATTAATATTTTTAGGAGAATTTGACTAGGAGAGAGAATGAGTGGAGGGAATAAAAAATTAAAAGAATAATGTTAAGTAAGTTTAGGGAGTTTCTAGAAGAATTTATTAGGTCAATGATGAATTAAGAAGATGATTTGTAGGAATCATGTAGGTTAACTAATTTATTGAAATTAATTAGCTAAGAGGAAGATTTGTGAGGATTTGATTTTTTAGAAGAATAAAGAAAGGGATTGATTTATTAATCACATGCTATAGTGACAATATTAATTATATTTAATTAATATTGAGAGGAATTTGAATTAACATAATTAATTAATTAATTATGCGAGGAATTAAAAATAATTAAACTAATTATTTTTAGGTGTCTACATTTTGCCCCTCTTTCAAGCGAGGTGTAATGACACATTGATTCAAAGAATAATCTTGTTTTGATGCTGATATTGGTTTGATAGGATGCCCCGACTCTTGATTGATAGATTATGGTATGGTGATGCCCCTTCGGGAGATCAATTGAGGTATTTGATCTTTGGAGTTTTTGCAAAATTGATATCCCGATAGATTTGATTTGATTCAATGGATAAGATCTAGATTCAGTCTGGTTTCAAGAAGAATTCATCCTGTATAAGACAAAGATGATCAAAGTGTCTGGTTTCAGGAAGGATTCATCCTGTATAAGACATGATTGATCACAATATCTGGTTTCAGGAAGGATTCATCCTGTATAAGACATGATCGAAGTGTCTGGTTTTAGGAAGGATACATCTTGTATAAGACATGACTGATCACAACGTCTGGTTTCAGGAAGGATTCATCCTGTATAAGACATGATCGGAGTGTCTGGTTTTAGGAAGGATACATCCTGTATAAGACATGACTGATCACAAAGTTTGGTTTCAGGAAGGATTCATCCTGTATAAGACATGATTAGATCACAACATCTGGTTTTAGGAAGGATTCATCCTATATAAGACATGATTGATCACAACGTCTGGTTTCAAGAAGGATTCATCCTATATAAGATATGACTGATCACAATGTTTGGTTTCAGGAATGATTCATCCTGTATAAGACATGATCAGATCACAACGTCTGGTTTCAGGAAGGATTCATCCTGTATAAGACATGAATCGGGATTAGAATTGATTATGTGAGGGAAAAAAAATAGAGGAAGAAAAATTAAGGTGGAGGGGATAGATGAGGAACAAATATGAAGCAGTCGTGAGGTATTTGGAAAGAAGAATACAAGATGCGAGACCGCGGAGAAAAATGGGGGTAATTGAGAACTCCATGGGATTATTGAGTTTAGGATTTTGATGGAATGATGGTGAGATTTTGTGCACAACAAATGTGGAGAGCCAACCAAGTTTGATGTTGCCCTAAGTGACTTGCACCATTGATTATAGAAATCAGGATGCCATGAGAAACGCAGGGCATGGACTGACTCTGTAGACAAATGGGAATTTCTTGCACACAACAATGCAAGTGTTAAGAAACACTAATATAGAGTTGTGGGTTTGTGCAAGGAAACCGTCAAACACACTGATACCTCTTGTACACGAGAAGGTAAGTGTTGATAAACACTAGTACCAGGTTGCCGATTTATACAAGAAGGATCCAAAACATGCCATACTATGAAATATGCCCCAATATGCACCTATCATAATGTACCTGGATATGGAAGAACCCAGACAGTCATAAATAGTGGCAGTCATAGGGCAAAAGATGCAAGCCTATATGAAAAGATCTAACAAAATCTAACAAGTCTCTTCCTTGCGACCACATGATACCTCTTGCCAAGAGTAGAACTAGGATGGACTTGGGATTGTTTCTCAAGAATTCTTGAAGCTTACACATAGAGGCATAAAATCTCAGTTTCAATGGGACATTCCTTGTTCATGACTCAGGCGAAGAATTCATCATCATATGCATGTTTTATTGGGAGGCGGAAAAGAAGGAATATTGCGCATGGGTGGGCTGGATGGTAGATGATTTTTAGTATCGACATGATAGACAGTGGATCCGGTTATTTACCTTGGTGCCTACACAGAAGTTTTCACCAAGTTACTTGTCCATAGCGCCACCAACTGGTTTTCACTAATGGATGAATTGTTTTTTTTTTGTTTTCTGATTTTTTTATTTTTTGTGTCATAAGGTGCTGTTTGCCAGGTTTTCACCAAAGTGACGATTTTTTCAAGATCTTTTTCTCTTTTTTTTTTTTTTAATTTTTTTCTTGATTTTTATTTTTTGACAATTTAAGACTTTTTGAGGACTAAGCATAAAATCTTTTGAGGTGCATGATATTCATTGGATCATCCAAAGGATCACCTTCAAGAGTAGCCAACTGATAAGCTCCTGATCCATATTTCACTGTGATTACATATGGTCCAAGCCAATTAGGCTCAAACTTGCCTTTCTTTTCTCTTTCTTGTAGATTTTTTTTATTTTCCATGAGGACAAGATCACCAACTTGGAATTCTCGGGTTCTGACTTTTTTATGATAACTCATGCGCAGACAGTTTTGATATACCCGAAGATGATTCAATGCCTTGAGGCGCCTTTCATCTAACAATTCTAGCTCTTGTAAGCGGGCAATTTTGTATTCTTCCTCTTGTAGGATGTTTTGCAGCGATACCCTTAGAGAGGGGATCTCGATCTCAAGGGGAAGGATGGCTTCAAAACCAAATACTAGGGAATAAGGAGTGGCACCTGTCGGGGTGCGGATGGAGGTGCGGTAGGCCTATAAAGCAGGATGGATTTGGAGGTGCCAATCATGGCCTGCTTCATTGACTGTCTTTTTGAGAATTTTTATTAGAGTTTTATTAGAAGCCTCATCTTGGCCATTGCCTTGGGGGTAATATGGAGTGGAGAAGCATTGTTGGATGTTGAATTTTTGGCAGAGTTCTTTGACATCGTGGTTCTTAAATTGTCTACCATTATCTATGATGATAACTTTTGGGATGCCATATCGGCAGATTAGGTAGTTTAGGATGAATTTGGATATTTTCTTTCTGGTGGTGAAAGTAAGAGGGATAGCCTCTACCCACTTGGTGAAGTATTCGGTGGTAGTGATAATAAATTTATGTCCGTTGGAAGATGAAGGGTGGATTTTCCCAATGAGATCGAGCCCCCACTGCAAGAAGGGCCATGTTGTAATGAATGGTTGCAAATCTTGTGATGGTGCATGAATCTTGTCGCCATGCTATTGGCAAGGGATGCATTTCTTCACATAATTGTATGCATCTTCTTCCATTTTGCGCCAATAGTATCCTATTCTCAAAAAAAATTTAGCCAATGTGAGTCCACTTGAGTGTGCCCCACAGATACCCTCATGTACTTTGCGTAATGCCCATTCTACTTCTTGTTTATCTAAACACCTTAGGAGGGAACCATCAAAATGCCTTCTGAACAAGGTGTTTGCAAGGATGGTGTAATAGGCACATCAGCGAATGAAGGTTTGTTGTTGGGTTTTGGTGAGGTGTGGGGGAATGGTGTTGTCTTTGAGGAAAGTGAAGGTTTCTTGGTACCAAGAGGACTCAGGACCAACTAGAACACACACCATTTTAGACTCTGGTAGGTCATATGCTGGTATAAACAATTGGTCGACCAAGAACTCGCACTTCTGACTATGTGCTGACATTTGAAGGAGGGAGCCAATGGTGGCCATTGCATCTGCAGCCCTGTTGTTTGTTCGTGGGATTTGGTCAAACTTGATTGTCGTGAAATGTTGCTTAAGATCTTCAACCATGGTACGGTAGGGAAGGAGTTTATCATCTTTTTTCTGGTATTCATCATTGACTTGTTTTATGATGAGTTGGGAATTGCCATAGACTTGTAATTCCTTTATTTTCCAGTGGATAGCCAAGCGTAAACCTGTGATGAGGACCTCATATTCTGCTATGTTGTTGGTACATGCAAAGGCTATCTTGTATGATTTTGGGACGCCATCTCCTTGAGGTGTGACCAATAATATTCCCGCCCTTGATCCATTTTGAGTGTAGGAGCCATCAAAATACAATTTCTATGTGGAGGATGTGGTAACAGTCATAATGAACTCATCTGGTAATTCTGTGAGAAGAGGATGATCGCCTGGAAGTGGAGCTTCAACCAACTGATCTGCAATGACTTGTCCCTTGATTGCCTTTCCGTCCACATATTCAATGTCAAACTCACTTAAGAGCATGACCCTTTTGGTAGCTCTGCTAGTGAGAGCAGCTTTGGACAAGAGATACTTAAATGGATCAATTTTAGCAATTAATTTTGTCTTATTATTTAGCATATAGTGTCATAGTTTTTGTGTGCTGAACACTAATGCCAAACATGCTCTTTCAATTGGGGTGTAATTGAGTTAATATTCTACCAACGTCCAACTGATGTAGTAAATGGTGTGTTCCTTCCCTTGATCATCTATTTGCACCAATAATACCCCCAATGCCACTACAGTAGCACATATATACAAAATAAGGGGTTTTCTTGGATTAGGAGGCATCAATACGGGAGGTGATGCTAGATATTCTTTTAATTTCTCAAAGGCCTTTTGACATAGGCAATCCCATTTAAATTTTATGTCTTTACACAATAGGTGTGCAAATGGATGGCACTTGTCTGCTAGTTGTGAAATGAAACGCCCGATAGACTAGAGTTTTCCCTAGAGATTGCGCAGTTGTCTGAGAGTTTTTGGTGGAGACATTTCCATAATAGCTTTTACCTTTGCGGGATCAACCTCAATGCCTCTGGGGGAAACAATGAATCCTAGTAGTTTTCCCGATGTGACACCAAACACACACTTTTTGGGATTTAGGCGCAACTTGTATTTTTCTAATCTTTCGAAGATTTGTTTTAGAATAGGGATGTGCTCTTGTCTTGTCTTGGATTTTCCTAGCAGATCATCCACGTAGTCCTCCATAATTTTGTACAAGAGGTCATGAAAAATTGTTTTTATTGCTTGTTGATATGGAGCTCCAGCATTTTTAAGGCCAAAAGGCATGACCTGGTAACAGAAAGTACCCCATGGTGTTGTGAATGCAGTTTTATGCTGATCCTCATCTGCTATCCTAATTTGGTTGTATCCAAAAAATCCATCCATTAGCGATAACATTTCATGTCCTGCTATAAGGTCCACAATCATGTCTATATTGGGGAGCGGGAAATCATCTTGAGGACAAGCTATATTTAGATCTTGGAAATCTGTGTAGATGCGGATGCCCCCAACAGGTTTGCCAATAGGTACAATGTTGGAGACCCATTCAGCATAATCTATTGGTTTGATAAATTCTGCGTTTAACAACTTTTGGACTTTTGCCTTGACCAGGAGTGCAATATGTGGGTGCATTTTGCGCAATTTTTGTTTTACAGGTTTTGCATCTGAGCGGACGACGAGATTATGAACCACCAAGGTAGGAACCAACCCTGGCATATCGGAATAGGACCATGCAAAATTGATTTTTACCTCTGTAAGGAAGTTGATGAAGTCTTGTTTCTCGATTTCTGTGAGGGATTTGGCAATGAGCACATTTTTCGGAATGACTTTGGTGCCCATGTTGATGCTGTCTATTTCTTCTATGAACAAATTTGATTTATCCTGTGGAAGGTAACCAATGGTAGGGATGTCAAATCCCTCATCGTACAGTGCCTTTTCCAGGTTTTCACTTTCAGATACGCCCTTTGTTTTTATTTCTTGTTCATCCAAAGGCGCCTCAGGGAGGTTTTCACCTAGGGAATCATATCTTTTTCTTTTATTAACTTTTTTGTGGCTAAGGGCATTGACTTGACTACCAAAGTATCCCTTTTTGTGTAGTTGAATATCCTCGATTCTGCTACAATCTTCCATATTTTGCACTGTTAGGAGAGCAATGAGAGCATTATCGTCAGCACAGATATCTAAAGTGGGTTTGTCTCATTGGCCCCAGTCAATGAGTTTAGGATGGACAAGATGTAGCTCATGTGAAGTGGGAGGGGTTGCGGGGGTGATGGTATTGATGTAAGGGTCCAAGAAGATATCTTTCTCATATTCATAATGCATTTCGTGGAATTCCTCTTCGTCAGCGCTTTCGATATTCGAAGAAGGACTAGAAGAGGCACCAACGATAGTAATCTTAGGCACCTGGGTATACCCCAAGCCTCTGTTGTATATGTAGGAGATAAGATTTATGGGTGTTTTTCTTCCTTTCTCCTCTAGTCCCAGGTCGTATCCTTTGTAACCCATTTTTTCAACTATGGCAGATGTTTTTGGGTATATTTCTTTGAATATTCTTGTTGTATCTTCATCTTTTTCCCAGTACAGCCATGAAGAGATATCTGCTTCGAGGCTCTTGTTATCAAGTGGGCCCCATTGCTAGAAGGTGGTGTTTTGACATTCCATGACTAGTTTTGGGTCCTTTCTTATCTCTTTTGGTTTTCCAAAAGACTTAGGAGAGAAAGGGAGGTTGCCTATTAATTAGATGTCGTCCAATTTGTATTCTCCATAGTCATTGTCCAAGATCTTGATTTGATTATCTGGTTGGGATGATGTGGAGGCAACATTTGATGTGTCAGATGGAGGCATTAGCGAGGGCCTATTTAGTGGGCAATGATACAGATGCTTCCCCTCTAATAGTTTGCAATATTGAAAAGGTTGGGGATCACCTCTGATAGTGATCTCTCTTCCGTTATAGGGGAATTTGATGCATTGGTGACAGGTGGAGGGTATAGCCTGCAAGGAATGAATCCATGGCCTCTCGAGGAGAATGTTGTAGGGGAGGTCAAGATCTAGTACTTGGCAAGGGGTTTCAATTGTAATGGGGCCCACTTGAAGAGGTTATGACATTGACATGATTGTCTACAAGTTCAATGCGACCTACTAAAAAATCAAAACCGGTTATGTGATTAGCATAGTCATAACCCATTGTGTTAGATGATGAGCCTTTTCCTTTTTCATGCTTCGAGAAAGGTTCCTGGTACATTTTGAGTTTGTCATTGTTATTACCAGGTTTTGCATTTGATACCTCAATCTCACCTCTATCAATGAGATCTTGTATGTAGATCTTCAGTTTCATACACTTTCGTGTATCATGTCCCTTGATATGATGGTATTCACAATACTCATTTTCATTATACCATCTTGGTTTAGGTTGATTGGGGTCAAATGAGAGAGTGATTGGAAAAACCACTATACCTACTTGGACAAGTTTTTGAAACACCACTTCAATAGGCTCAGCCAAAGGAGTGAAATCCCTTGGAGCCCTGTTATTTGATCGGGGTGGTTGTCCCTGGATTGAGACATTGTTGTGAGGTTTTTTGGATTGATTTGGATTGTCTCAATTATTGAATTGATGATAATTGGTGGTGGATTTTGGGGGAGCGGCCACGGTTTGGACCCGCTTTACATTAGTTACACCATCATTGACCACATTTTTGTTTTTGGACTAGAATTTTGGCTTGTCATTATAATAAGAGGAAGAACTTTGTGTTGATTTCTGGTAATGTTTCAAGGTTCCCTCCTCTAACAAGACATGTTCGAGGGCGAGACCCTTATCTGTCAATTTTTGGAAGGATTTGATACATTGAGATATTAAAGGTCTTGAAAGTTCAGGCACCAAGTTCTTTTGGAATAGCTCAATTTGATGTTGTTCTGGCATGTCCCACTGGAATTTCTTGATAAGATGTCACCATCTTTGTAGGAAATGGTGAAGGTTTCTCCGGGCCTTTGTTTTGTATTGCATAAGTCCATCATAGAAACATCATTACCCATGTTGTATGCATAGTGGGCCACAAATTTTTCTACCAAGTCTAGAAAAGAGACAATGGAACCTCATGGTAAAGATGAGAACCATGCCAAGGTGTCTCTCATGAGACTCTTGGGAAAGAGTCTACGAAGATAAAGGTCACTATAGGAGACTTCTTGGCATAAGATGTGGAATTCTCGGACATGGTCGCGGGGATCTCCTTTGCCTTCATAATTGGTGAATTTAGGGATCTCAAATACTGGGGGATATGGTGCAACTGATATATATGGGTCGTAAGGACAAGTGCAAAACTCTTCGAATGAGTAAGTTTTCCTTTTATTAGTCCTTTCTTTCATATTCTTGATGATATTCTTCATGTATTGAATTTCCTTGATGAGGTCTTGTTGTGGACTTTGATATTGATGAATTGTATTTGCCCCAAGATTTGGATGAACCAAAGAAGGTGCACCACCACCAATATATTGATATGATGAGGAGGTGGGAATGTGGGATGTGATGACCAATGTCGTTGGGGTTTGAGGGACAGTTGGTTGCGGTCCGCCAACTATTGTGACGGGATTGAATACGACCCAGATAAAATTTGTGACATTGTTGGAAGGAAGGGAAGTTTGTGGAATAGAAATTTGTGGTTGTGTAAAGCAGAAAAATCGAACCCTAGTTGTTCTTCCCTCCCCAACTCCAAGGAGAGAGAAGGGAGAGTCACTAGGGTTGATGGTTTTCACTTAGGGGAGACTTTACATTCAAAAGAGGGGTTGAAACCCACAAGATCCAATCCCACGCAATGCAAGATTGGATTCTAAATGAGTTTCAAGGGTTAAGACATCAAGGATACCCTCTTTTGTAAAGAATATAGCTAGGAAGATTGAACTAGGAATGCATGTAAAGTAGGAAAGATTCACTTATAAACAGAGATAGGGATATGGGATGAAGCTGCGGACCTGGAATTAGGAGTAAAATGTCGAGACGGTGTTGTTCTGCAAATTTGAGCAAAAGTTGACAGGATGATGGCGCCCGACGTGCACACGGTCCTCTGAAAAATCTGCGAAATGAAGGGGGATCTATTCGTCTGTACACAAGGATTCCAGATCTTCAATTACAGCCACATACCTACAACCTACACACAGAAAAGAGAGGACGATTGGGGGGTTAGGGATGAGGGGTTTGTCTTTAGGTCAAACCCCGGTTTTGGAATTAACCAAGAAATGAGAATGTTGTAAATGTAAATGTTTGTAATGTAAACAAGTACTGATACCTTGTTGTAAGAATGTTTGTATTCTTACATGTGAAGGTGTAATGAATGTTGTATGTTGTGTGTTGTATGTGATCTCCTCTTCAATGGTTGAATCCTTGTCTTGAATGCAACACCTAGCCTTGAATGGAGAGTTGGAATGCTCAATTGTTTGAAGGAATGCTTGAATGGTTGAATGTTTGAATGTTTGAATATCGCTTCCGCCTTTTGCACACATATGTCTTCCTCTTTTTTTACCTCCTCAAATGGGAGGGGAAATGTAGTTTATATACTTTTCAATTAGGGCTGATAGACTGATTTTCCCGACCTTAGGCCGACCAGGAAACATTATTTCCCGAATTGCAAACTTAAAGACCCGATGCCCAAAAGAGACCGGGCCCAAAATAGGGCCAGGGACCAGGGTGTTGGGTGCCATGATCCCACCTCCCGGGACAGCAAGGTGCAAGGAGGGATCAGGCCAGGGTGCAGAAAAATGCAGTTTTTGGTGTTGTAAACAGGTTTCGGTGTCTCCATTCAGGTTCAACGTTGTGCCGCCATCGTGAAGACCCAAATGCAGTCGAAATTGCAAGTGTCACAATTTTAGGATGCTACATTTAGCCCCCACTTTAGTGGGAGTATAAGCATACGCTCATACTTCCAGTAAAGTACAAGGAAACAACATTGAAAAACATTCACCACGTTAAGGAGGCAAGATACACCAAGCCCCCAGTGGACTAAGGATCTTACGACTTCGATTGAAAAAGTAAAAGGGAAGATCACAAGGGAGAACCATGACTGTCAGTAGTAAGGTTCCCTCACTATGAGTCATGCAAGAAAGATATCAAAAATTTTCAAGGCAAAACTAAATTTGTCAAGAAATTTTCAAGTATCTTGAAAAGATATGAACGGGATGTATGCCCCCCTATGTTAAAGCGATCGCACAAACCTCACCGGGGGTGATTGCTTTAAGGTAGTGATACATATAAGAAATGAGAAAGGAGCACGTTATCACAAGGATTTAGCCTCCAAGTGTGAGATAAGCCCAAGGATAATAGACACAAAACACAAAGCACAAGGTGACTTCACTTTCCTCGGGGTCAGTATGCTGTATGATAATTCATGTATATCATATGTATGTATGCATAATTGTTCTTCATTCCCCAATCAAGGAAGGTCACCTAGAAGAAGGGAACACATGTGTCTTTTGAGTCAACATGAGAGAGACCAAAAGAGATCTCAATGTTTTGCATCATCCTCAAGTAGACAAAACTAAGGACAACGAATAGAAGAATGAGAATAACAAATAGAAGAAGTAACAAAAGAGATCAAGAGAGGAGGAGAGAGTCTGCTATGCTAATGAACTAGTCTAGCATGTCATCTACCCCCCGATCTTGCTGATCAATATTTCGGGAAGGTAGGAAACACACTAGAGGAGGAACATCCAACACAGTAGATGGAGCTATCACAAGATCCAAACAAGGGCTATGTTCATGTTCCGAGCCACGTTGTTCTTGTCTAGGAGCTAGGATAAGTGCTTTAGAAAATTCGTTAGATAAATGGTTATCAACATC
This sequence comes from Cryptomeria japonica, assembly GCF_030272615.1. Taxonomy (NCBI): domain Eukaryota; kingdom Viridiplantae; phylum Streptophyta; class Pinopsida; order Cupressales; family Cupressaceae; genus Cryptomeria; species Cryptomeria japonica. Next base: position 802,306,766 of record NC_081411.1, on the reverse strand, counting down.
AACATATTCATACTCACTATCAGAATGAACAGGAGTAACATTTTCATCATGAATAATATTTTCATCATGAATAAAATTTTCATCTATATCATCATCAAGATTTATAAAAATAGGATCTTTAACTCGCACAGGATCAAGACCATCATGCATCTTATGTTTAGGAGATTTTGGCTCAATCATCGACTGAGGAGAAAATGGAATAATACTGGATGAAGGTGTTTTTGGGGATTGCAAAGTTTGAGAAGCAGCTGCCTGAGCTCTAAGACGACGCTTTCATCAACGTTCACGTGCAGAACGATTCTGTCTAGTCTTAGTAGGAAGTTGAGAAGATTGAGGAGGAGGAATATTCTCATCCTTATCACTTGGGTGTTTAGGTTGTGGTCTCTTAGGTTGAACAATAGGAGAAGAGGAAGTTCTCTTCTCTCCATAAGAGGAAGGAGGAGGAACTACTCCATATAAGGGAGGAATATTCGGTTTAGGAAGGAGACCAAGTCCATCATGACGAGGAGGTATAGGTCTACTTTTAGGAAGTTTATTAGATATAGGCATAGTCACATTCATAGGAATGGGTTGGGAATCTTCTTGAAGAAAGACATTAGTTTTATCTTTCAAAGGAAGAACTTCCTTCTCAAGAACAATAGGAATGTCAAGTTTGGGTGTTCTAGGTTCACTTAGAGATAGGATCATATCTTTTTTCCACTTTTGATAAGATTTGAAAAGATGATCACTTCGCGGAGGAAGAGATTGGAATTGTTTAGGCCAAAAATAATCAATAGGAACGCTAGAAGTTCTTTCAGCTGGTTTAAAGAGGCTATGATTGACAGTAACAACTTCACCATTATAGGGAAATTTCAAACACTTGTGAATAGGAGAAGCAATAGCTTTCATGGAAGATAGCCAAGGATAGCCTAGCTTCACACGAAATTGTTCGGATGATGGAATAATAGCAAAGTCCACATCAAGGGATTTGTTATGGACCTCAATAGGTAATGTAATAGAACCAATTGCAGGAGAAGAAAATGCATCAAATAGTTTCACAACCACATTTTTTTCATCAGAGATCACTTGATTCAATTGCAAAGTAAAAAGAAATTCGTCAGTAATGATATTAACCATACAAGAAGGATCAATAAGCACTGCACGACAAGGTGTATTCTTGACTTTTGCAACTATATATAAAGGACCATCAGGTGCCCTGATAGTTTCACTAGAATCAAAGGTGATGGAAGGTTCTTTAGGGATTTTCTGCTGCTCTACAAAGTTAATCACATTTGGAGTCATAGACACAAGATCATCAGGTGGGACAGAGGAATCATTAGTATCAATCACATTAGAGGTATGAGAAGGTAATGGATCAGTAAAAATCTGAAGATTTTGGTTAGGAGGAGCTATAGATGTGTTGCCTTTATCATTCACACAAGAAACAGAGATAGTATTATTATCAATCAGATCTTGAATTTTACCTTTTAAAGCAAAACATTTTTCAGTATCATGCCCAGGATGACGATGAAATTGACAAAAAGATTTGTTATCAAAATAGGGTGAATTAATTTTTGCAGGATCTATTTGCCTTATAGGAGGAAGAGTAAGCACATTTTGTTCCAATAACTTATTCATAATACTATGCAATGATTCATTCAAAGGAGTAAACTTTCTTTCTTTCTTGAAAAACTTAGAAATAGGAGGCACACCTGATGCCGCATTCACATTGTTGTTGATGATGTTTTCATTGAATTTAATGGACTCTCTATTGGGTTTAAACTTCCCAAATGGTTGTTGACTACTATCACCCTTATCATTCGGAGCCATAAGATTTGCTTGTTCCATTTGACTCACAGTTAGTTGATAATTGTGAAGAGTTGCGCACAACTATTGGAAAGAAGTAAACTCAGAAAACAGAAGTTTTTCTCTAATATCTTTTTGTAAATTAGAAATAAAGATTCTTTGAATATCATTGTCAGGTACTGGAAAAGAAATTTGAGCATAGAAATGCTTATATCTACCAATGAAATCAGTCACTTTTTCTTTAACACCTTGTTTACAATGCATTAAATCAATCAAAGTAAATTTAGGACTTATATTGTTTTGAAATTGTTGAATAAAAGCATTTGCAAGTTGTTCGAAAGAAGTAATAGAATAAGAAGGCAATGAGCACTACCATTGTAGGGCTTTATCTCTTAATGTTCTAGTAAACAGTTTTGCAAGCAACCTTTGGTCATAAGCAAAATTAGTACATATTGTTTGAAAGGTCTTAACATGTGTTAGAGGATAACCCTTACCATTATAAAGCTCCAAATGCGGAATTTCAACATGTTTAGGGGGGATAGCTCAAACAATGTCAAGAGAAAGTGGGCTCGCAACATCAAATGTGGGCACACTAAACTTAGATTGATTCATAGAGGCAATTTGTTGCTGTAAAGAAGAGACAGTCTGTGCAAGATTGTTAATGGTCGCTTCAGTTGAAGAGTTCATATTAGAGGTGTTAGATTGTGATGGAGGTGTTATGTTATTGAAAGAAGGTAGAGAGTAAGGTGGTGGGACACTATGATAGTTAGTCATAGGAGATGATTGGAAAGGAGGAACACTACAAGGAGGAATGGAAGGGTTAAATGAATTGCCCCCTTGCGTCATGTTTATTTGTGGTGATATAATAGGAACACTTATTGAAGGAATGATGAAGAAGTTGGATTGAATGAAGGAAGAGGGTTGATTGAAGAAGAGGGATTGCCCCCATGACTAGTGATCATAGGCAGAATGTCTTGTATTGAAGTAGTCATTATGTTTGATGTAAAAGTAGGTATACTAGCAATAGAAGTTGTCAAAGGAATAGAATGATTAACTTGAGTAGGAGGTTGTGTATAACCTAAGGTTTCAGCACAACTTTTCATCGACATCACATTCGAATCCACAATGTGTGCAATATCACACAAAATATTAATTCCATTCTTATCATTTTGAACCATACATTTTAGACCCTCAATTAATGAAAGAGCTTCACTATCAAGGTATTCTTGAGACATCCATTGTCGGAAATCATCAAATTGGTTATCCAATTTCGAAAGTTGTTCTACAGAAACCTCATGGAGAGCTTCTTCATCATTAAGAGGACTAGAGGAATTACCCATGTCCTCGTTAAAAAGGCCATTCAAATTAGGTTCCATCTCCTTGGTAATTACACCTTGGAAAGACTTAATTCTAAGGCTTCGTCTAACGGGAATAATGTAAGTAGGACTTATTGTTGTAAAACTCATGCACTAAAGAGAGAGAGAAGATTTTGAATTTTAGAGGTAGCAAATTTCAATAAAATCAGCCAATCTCCTAGATTTAAGCTGTTAAATGCAATCAGGACAATCTCCCGAAATTTTGAAAAAAATGTCCGCGACCATGGCGAACGGAGTGCACACGGTCCTCGCAACTTTTTTCAAAATTTTCAGGGATGAAAGTTATGATGATTTTAAAGCTAATCTGAAAAAATTGAGTGATTTTACGATCTGTAGATAGGCCAAATTAAAGTTACAATCTCAAAATTGAACCCTACCAAGATTGTTGAAAAATGTAAAATTTAAATTTTGAAAAAGAGAGGGAAACTGAAATTTTGAATTTTATGATTTTAGAGGGAATGCTGAAAGCAATGCAGGCTTTGAAATTTAAAAGTTGACTCGATTTCATGCAAAATTCGAATTTTGAAAATGGAAATCAAGGTTGTTGCAATTAAACACTTAATTTCAAAAGTCACAAACTACAAAAATTTGAATAAAACACTGAAATTTTGAATGAATGCCAACACACTTTTCAGATTTAGGACTATAAGAAACACAATTTTGATATGAATTTTAATTTCAACAATTTTTGAATGATTAGAAGCCTCAATCAAAGCAATCACTAGACCAATTTTGACTTTAATTTTGAAAGTGTTAGAATTGATAAAATCAGCCAAAATTCTGGATTTTAGCAGAAAAATACAGTAAGATGTAGCTCCCAAAATTTCAGAAAAAATGCCAGGGACGATGGCGCTCGGGGTGCACACGGTCCTCACAACTTTTTTCCAAATTTTCAGGGATGAAAGATATTGTGATTTTATTGCGGAATCCAAAGTTACAGCCGATTTGGAAGTGTTTTGATCAGTGAAATTATCAGTCAAAGGTTGAATCAAGAAGGTCTTAAAAATTAGGGTTTTGACATTTAACCACTTAATTTTCAGAATTAAAGCACAAATATGAATTGACAATTTGCAATAGAAGGGTAGATCTGAAACAAGCATTAACAATTAAACATTCCACAAGTTTAATTACTAAAAAGAAAATTTTAGGGTTTTTATGCAATTAGCCTCTAAAATTTGCAAAAGATCAAACATGGAAATGTAATTAGGGAAGCAAATTTTCAGATCTAACCATGAATAATCAGAATGAGGATTTTCATGTCGGGTTCACCAAAATGTAAAGCGAAAAAATTGAACCCTAGTTGTTCTCCCCTCCCCAACTCCAAGGAGAGAGAAGGGAGAGTCACTAGGGTTGATGGTTTTCACTTAAGGGAGACTTTACATTCAAAAGAGGGGTTGAAACCCACAAGATCCAATCCCACGCAATGCAAGATTGGATTCTAAATGAGTTTCAAGGGTTAAGACATCAAGGATACCCTCTTTTGTAAAGAATATAGCTAGGAAGATTGAACTAGGAATGCATGTAAAGTAGGAAAGATTCGCTTATAAACAGAGATAGGGATATGGGATGAAGCTACGGACCTGGAATTAGCATTAAAATGTTGAGATGGTGTTGTTCTGCAAATTTGAGCAAAAGTTGATGCGACGATGGTGCCTGGCGTGCACACAGTCCTCCGAAAAATCCGGGAAACGAAGGGGGATCTGTTCGTCTCTGCACAAGGATTCCAGATCTTCAATTACAGCCGCATACCTGCAACCTACACACAGAAAAGAGAGGATGATTGGGGGGTTAGGGATGAGGGGTTTGCCTTTAGGTCAAACCCCGGTTTTGGAATTAACCAAGAAATAAGAATGTTGTAAATGTAAATGTTTGTAATGTAAACAAGTACTGATACCTTATTGTAAGAATGTTTGTATTCTTACATGCGAAGGTGTAATGAATGTTGTATGTTGTGTGTTGTATGTGATCTCCTCTTCAATGGTTGAATCCTTGTCTTGAATGCAACACCTAGCCTTGAATGGAGACTTAGAATGCTCAATTGTTTGAAGGAATGCTTGAATGGTTGAATGTTTGAATGTTTGAATATCGCTTCCGCCTTTTGCACACATACATCTTCCTCTTTTTTTACCTCCTCAAATGGGAGGGGAAATGTAGTTTATATACTTGTCAATTAGGGCTGATAGACTGATTTTCCCGACTTTAGGCCGACCAGGAAACATTATATCCCAAATTGCAAACTTAAAGACCCGATGCCCAAAAGAGACCGGGCCCAAAATAGGGCCAAGGACCAGGACACTAGGTGCCATGGTCCTGGGGGACCAGGGCACTGGGCGCCCTAGTCCAGAAAGACCAAGGCACTGGGCGCCATGGTCCCACCTCCCGGGATAGTAGGGTGCAAGGAGGGATCAGGCCAGGGTGCAGAAAAATGCAGTTTTTAGTGTTGTAAACTGGTTTCGGGGTCTCCATTCAGGTTCAACGTTGCACCGCCATCGTGAAGACCCAAATGCAGTCGAAATTGCAAGTGTCGCAATTTTAGGATGCTACAGGTTGAATAGAAGGAGGTGGTATAGAATTTTGTTGGAGAATGGATGAGATTAGATTTGATAGTGGTATGGATGGTAAGGAGGAAGAAGGTGGGATGGAGACCACGATGTGAGGTAGCACGGGTGGCAGTGATTGAGTTTGGATGATTGATGGGGCTGCAATTAATTGAGTTTGAATAGTAGGTGCAGCATTTTGTGTGGGAGCAAGGTCTCCTTGTGGTTGTTGGGTGAGAGCGGATCTATTAAATTCAGGTGGAAGTTGAGCTCCATGTTCAAGGAGAGTTTTCAGAAGTGCAGTAGCATTGTGTTTAATAAACTTTTCCATCATCTCTTGGTTATAAGAATCCACTAGGAATGTTTGCACTTCCGGACAAAGTTCATCTTGGTTAACCATGTCAAGATTTTGACTTTGATCTTGATCGCTAGGTTGCCCACTTTGTGTATGATCTTGCGTGGGATCTTCATATAGGACACCCATGTCTAGCATGCCATATTGTTGTTCAACCATCTTTTTCTTTTGGGATCGAGTTGTGACCATACACGATATTTGTGATGAAAAGACTTGGGAAATTTTTTATGAAAGGACTTGAGAAATTTGTGATAAAAGGATTTGAGAAATTTGTGATGAAAGGACTTGAGAAATTTGTGATGAAAGGATTTAAGAAATTTGAGGATGATTGATGAAGAAGGTATGGTAGTGATGGTTTAGAAGAAACTTGATAACTAGGTTGTCTTTGACATGAATACGACTTAATGGAGGATCAATTTGAATGACAAGTTGTATGAAAGAGTATGACCACCCTGATTTGGACGATAGCTGGTGTTTCCAAGGAAAAACTTGAATGTTGATGGAGATGACGAACTCTTAGCTTCTCTATTGGGCTTATGAAAAATGGGACAGATAGAGTTCTGACACAATTTTGGACTTTGTGTGGGTAATGACTTGGACAATTGTTTCTATCTTGACAAATATTTTTGCAAAGTGTTTGGGGATAGTGATGTGTTTTTAGTCTACTCTTGGCAAGTATGTATCAAACAAAGAAAACACAGTGATCAAATGCATATTATATCAAAGACACTCATGCTCATATACAACATTCTTAAGGCTGGCAAGGACAATAGTCATTGAATCCCAATTGGTTTCCCATCTACACTTACCCAGAGTGGATACTTAGATGCTTGAACCCACTGGCTCCCCTCCACAGCACTCACTTCTCGGGGCAGCCAAGCATCAATTCCCATGAAAACTCCTCATGGCGAACTTTGTGTCTCTACTAAGGGCTATAAGAATATGGGCTGCTTCAGAGGTCCGACCTCTTGCACCAATGACTAGAAGGTTTTTGGCCACTATGAACAAGGTATTTAGTAAGTCTTCCTTTTAGGAGCTACCCTTCAAAGTTGTGCAAGCGCAATTGAGGCCTATAGCCCAATGAAGCACCAAGAACTTAGTAGTCACGCAAGCATGATTGAGATCTCTAGGATCCTACTAAGCACCCAATGTGAGAGTGAACTCTCATATAGCCCCAACCATTAACACTTTCATAGTAAATGGCCTATTTATTATAGTGATTTGGGAACCCCAAGTCCGGGTGTACTCACTTGGGTCGTTCCCCTCTTACCTTCTCAAAGAGCAAGTTGGGAGGGCAGGCTTGCTAGAGGTAAACACACAATCAAACAAGAAAAGGCTGGAGGGTCTGGATTTCTGATCGTCTAGAAAGACGAGAGCATACTTTCCTACCTTTACGCTTTTCTTAAAGACACATAAGACAATGGTTCATTCCATTCTAATTAATATCTAGGTGCCTAATTTAAATAAATGCATAATATTTGGTTGAATTAGCTAGGCAACCTGCAAAACCACTTGATTAGTAGTTTAAAAAATGGAGTCTTCAAAAAGCGTCCTGCAAAACAACCTGATTAGTAGTTTGGAAAAATAGAGTTTTGAACAAGCGTCCTGCAAAAGAACTTGATTAGTAGTTTGGAAAAATAGAGTCTTCAACAAGCGTCCTACAAAAAACAACAAAATGACAAAAATATTTTTTATTTTTATTTTTTGGGAATGAATAGAAAAACATGAATAAAAACTATTTTACTAATGACAAATGTGGATTTGAAGAAAGATTTGATGGGTAAATAGGGTTTGACTAGGTTTTTGCCACTTTCCAAGGGATAGGCAAGCGATAAAATGGGGATTTTGGAGGAGAGATGAAGGAATGGGAAAATTTGTCCAAGAGGGACAAAGAAGAAAAAGTTGGAGATGGATAATATGAGAAAAATTTGGAGGTGATTGGATAAAAGGGGAAAGAGTTATGAAAAACCCTAAAAATAGAGAAATATGGGATTTCGGGCTTCAAAAAGTGATTTTTTGGGATAAGGCCTCCAAGGAAGGAAATGTGGAAAATGGCAATGCGGAGAATCTGGTGAAGTTTGGAGGAAAATGGAGTCGAGATAAAGATGATATGGTGAGAAAACATTATTTTTTTATTTTATTTTTTTTTAAAAACCTTAGATTTAACAGAGCAGATAGAAACCCTAGATTTAATAGAGCAGATAGAAACCCTAGATTTAACAAAATAATTAAAAAAATGTCAAAGGTCCAAATTTCTGATTGTCTAGATAGATGAGCATAATCTCCTACTTTCACACTTTTCTGCGGTCAGACAGATTATATTTAAACAGAGCAGATAACAAGAAATAAAAAAAAGAAATGCAGACTATAGTTAGCGCCTAAAAATTTTAGATAGATTTACAGAGCAGACAGTAGCACTAAATAGATAGAAAAGTGTCAAAGGTCCAGATTTCTGATTGTTTAGATAGACGAGCATACTCTCCTATTTTCACACTTTCTTGCAGTCAGAGCATACAGTTGCACTAAACAGAATAGAAAAGTGAAAGGTCTGGATTTCTGATTGTCTATATAGACAAGAGCATACTCTCCTACTTTCACACAAATTATAATTAAACAGAGCAGGTAATAGAGCAAATAACAGATCGAATAACAGGAATTCAAATTCCCACAAAAATGCTCGCGCTAATCGCAGAGCTATCATGCTAAAACTGAAATAGAAACAGAAAAAGAACAGAAACAAAAACGAAACAGAAACAGAAAAGAAGTTGTTGCACAGAAATATAGAGCCGCTATTCTGGATCCTGCAAAAAAGATTTTTTATTTTTTATTTTTTCTACAGTCACGCTATTCTGGAACCTGCATCCCACAACTCACAAAAAACTAAAAAAAACATTAGTTCTGAGGGACGTGGGTCCCACCGGGTGTGCCAAAATGAAGAGGGGAAAATAGATTGGAAGGTCAAATGATCAAAACATAACGAAATAAACATGCAGAATGCTAAAATATCATTAAAAGACCATGTCACCTTGCTATTTTACCTTCTCCTTCGGATTGAGCTTGATGAAGTGAAGGCACCCCTTGATAATGCTCCACTTGATGTGCTCCTTTGATTGCTGGATGTGGATGGCTCTCCAATGTTGTGCACAAATGAAATGGATTTGAAAAATGACAAGGATGAGATGATCAAGTTGCCAAGATGATTTCCTAGGCTCAAAAGGGCAACATAAACTTACTGGGTTTTAAGATGTTTTGAATGAAGGGATGGAGCCCTATTTTATAGGAAGACGAGAGGAAAATGAATGGCTAGGATGAATTCGAGATGAAGGGCTAAGATTTACTTGTGAGCTCACACAAGGTCCAAGAGAGGGTGTGGAGACCAAGAAATATGCCTTAAAGGCATTTCGTATCTCCACACTCCACAAGATGCATTGGAGGAATTAAAAATTCTCCAAAAAAGGATATCATGGGGATTGGAGGAATAAAAAGGAATTAAAAATTCCTTGGGAGAGGGGATGCCTAGAGGAATGTGTGATTTCGAAAATCTTACATTCACCTAGGAAAAGAGCATTTAAAGCTAGTGGTTGGATGAAAAGAACAAAGAGTTGACTTTGTGGCTAATCATGATGATTAACCATTAACGACTCATTAGGAGGGGGATTAGAGGAAATGTTAGGTGGGATTAATATTTGTAGGAGAATTTGATTAGGAGAGAGAATGAGTGGAGGGAATAAAAAATTAGAAGAATAATGTTAAGTGAGTTTTGGGAGTTTCTAGAAGAATTTATTAGTTTAATGATGAATTAAGAAGATGATTTGTAGGAATCATGTAGGTTAACTAATTAATTGAAATTAATTAGCTAAGAGAAAGATTTGTGAGGATTTGATTTTTTAGAAGAATAAAGAAAGGGATTGATTTATTAAATAAATCAATCACATGCTATAGTGACAATATTAATTATATTTAATTAATATTGAGAGGAATTTGAATTAACATAATTAATTAATTAATTATGTGAGGAATTAAAAATAATTAAAATAATTATTTTTAAGTGTCTACACTTCTACCATTATGAACGATCCATGAGAGATGAGGCAAAATAACTGATCTACATTTACAAAGGAAATTCCAAATAGCAGAACCCAAAATCAAATTTGAGATTTTAAAAATGTATTCTCTCAGTCCATTATTTAAATATTTGGCACATAATCTATGCCCATAAGGAGCTAGGCTTATCATATAATTTCCAAACCAACTTAGCACCTAAGGCTAAATTCTGATTCTCCAAACTCCGAATTCCTGTTCCCCCAAGTTCCTTAGGCAAACATAACTTATCCCACGTAATTAAAGGGAGTTTCTTCTTGCCATCTTTATTATTGTTCCAAAGAAAATCTCTAAGAGTATCGTGTAAACTAACAGTAACTACTTTTGGAGACTTAAAAATAGACATGAGATATATGGGAACGACATTCAAACCAAACTTGATGAGAACAATTTTACCCACCAAAGTTAACCATCTATGATTCCATGAGAAAATTCTTTTAGAAATGACTGAAACAATCTTATCCCAAAACCCAATCTTATCCTGTTTAACAAAGAAAGGAATCCCAACGTAAGTACATGGCATATTTCCAGTCTCAAATCCCCAAAAGGATTGCAACCTATGCTGAACTAGTTGTGATGTATTAAGGAATAAAATCTTTTATTTATTACCATTCACTTTCTGACCTAAAAATGATGGATAATTCTGTATTATTCCTTTAATCACTTTTGCCTCAACTAACAAAGCATGTCCAAATAACAAAGTATCATTTGCAAAGAAATAATGAGAAATACTTTGGAGGAATATTTTGAATCCTTATACCTTTCCAAAGCCCCCCACTTTAGCAACCCTAATAGCCCAACTAAAGGTTTCGTCAAGGATTGATACTAGAAGTGAAAGTGTTTTTCATTGGCATCTGGTGCAAGGGCAGAGATCCTCTAGTGCAATGCAACACTCAAACCAAGTAAACAAATTAATGTTGGTGAGCTAGGATTCGACACATCATGGAACTTATGTTGGAAGACCAGTTCTACACACTACTATTGACATTGGACCTTACTAGTCTAATTATAGCTTCGACTATCTCAAATGTGATGTTTTGTATGTCGTTTTCCCTAATCACTATGTCCTTGTGTTAAAGGAATTCAATTAGACTCATCTGATCATTAAGAATCATTCAAATCATTTACATTTATCAAATAGGTATGTTAGGATTGTTTTGACTCGAATGTCTAAAACCAATCTAGTTTCTTATAAGATCATCTTATGGGCATTAGCATGCTTGAATCTTGACATTCTCAATTAAAAAAATTATCATAAAGATGCCCTTTTGAAGGGATTACTTCATGAGAATATTTTCCTCTACTAATTAAAAATGTACATCTTGCAACTTCTTTATTGTTCTTTTGCATTCACTTTAGTATTCATAAAATTACTTTGTTTAAGTTAGTTTCAAACTAATTTTAGCATCTGTAGTGACCACAATTTGGTGAGGCATATTCTTAAACCTTATCAAATCGTCACATGATACTATCAAAAAAAATATGATATCGTTGCCTCAAGTGAAATTTGTACCTTATGTATGACTAATTAAACCCCTCCAAAGAAACATTCTTTTGTTTGTTTTATTCAAATTCTTTCATTTCTATTCAATCATTTTTGCAAAAATTTCCCAATAATCTTTTCCTAAGCCTCACTAGGTTCTATAGTGCTAACCCTACAGAACCATAAAGACATAAATAAGTAGATTGCTTCATCAATGTAATTGAATCATTTCATTCAAAAACTGAAACTTGGTAGCATTCTTCATCTCTATAATTTCAAGCCATCCATAAAAAATGAAAATAAAAAAGAATAAAAAGCAAGTACTAAATATATGAAATTGTGGAAACATCTTGATTCACCATAGTTATTATAGAAGCCCTGTTATATCCTTGTATTCTTTCATTCCTTAAAATACCATTGTTCAATCATTTTATTGGAGTTGATAGCTAAACTCATAGCTCCAAGAAATTACTTACATCCAAAATGCCTATGGCATCCAAAGAAATGAAGCCATGATTGATGATATGCAAAATTGAGAGAGATTTATCCCAAGAAAAGTTATTTTTGATAAAGATAAATGGGTTTTACGTGGACCCAAAACTAAAAGTTTTACTGAATCTAGCCATCAGCCAACCAAAAAGAAACCAATAGAAAAATAGGGGAGCACCCCAGAATAGACATGAAAATAGAAAGAGACACAAACAACAAAACATAAACACTCAATTAAGAGAGTGCAGCAACTCCTTGTTCTTTTGGATGGTAATCTTGTTGATTTCCTCCAATTCCTCCATAATGAACTTGGAGGTACCGTTATTGCTACTCCTGCTTTTGGTCCTGGAGCTAGGGCCTGTGGTTTTGTTGCCACTAGCAACAATGTCTGTTAGGTCCCAAAGACAACTGAGAGAGGGGGGGGGTGAATCAGTTGTCAAATAAATTTAAACCAAAAACAACTTAATCAACTTTCTGCTTAATACCGGTGAAATAATCTTTTATATCGGTGGACAGTTTTATTAGATAATTTCAATACCAGTAAATATTAATGCATGAAACAAAAAGACAAAGTCATTCACAACACATAACACAATATTTATACGTGGAAACCCTGTAAGGGGAAAAACCATGGTGGGAAACCTTACCCATAATCAGATGATACTACTGCAAATAGTAAGTGTAAAGAAATGGGGTCTACACATGCAGAAAGGCCAAGTGCCTAGAGCTCACTACTCAAACACAAAATAGGAGTCACACTAACTACAATTGGATGGTTAAATCCAATACGGATGTACTGCTCAAAATAGCATCTTCATATACTAGATTCAGTACTGGTGTAGTTCTGATATGCTTTCACAAAAACCTTCCTTCACCTTCAAATGATGTCTGCGTGTATAGCTCTGCTTAATCTTGAATATACCTTCACACAAATCTTTTTCGCATTGCACATCTGATCTTACAAATAAGATCTTACATTTATACCATAACCTAAGACCAATTTTAGTAGGTCGACTCTACAAGATATTACAATAAAATCATTTTACAAACAAAACAATATCCGATGCAATAACCCATTCAACATATCAGCTTGATGCATTTACAACAATAATAAATCATCTCCATAGCATGTCGTGTTGATCTGGAAAAGATAAAGCTATCGGTGCATAACCTAGACCTATTTGTCAGTAACAACAAATATGTAAGTACGAATATACCAATAAACAATTCTCCAAGACAAGATGTCCAGACGATGTATTCAACATAACCAAGTGTTTTCCATGCCATTCCAAGCGCCGATGGTCATTGTATCATGTTGGTGTACCATATACCGATGACTATGCATAAGTCATTTGTTTACCGGTGATTGTTGTTGAATCTCCAAAGTGCTAGAGTTGATAGGATTTAGTAGGTGTTTACATCAATGACAAAACCATAGCAAAATACCAACAATCTCCCCCTTTGGTATTGATGGTAACACAAGATGGAAAAACCATCGAAGAGCCAAAACAGAAATGCCAAATACCAAAATACCAACAATTACCAAAGTATAAGTAAACTCAATCTCTCCCCCTGAGAGTAACATGTGTTTCCTTGTGTACCATTTTTTTCCATACCAATCTCTCCCCCTTTGACATCAAATGCCAAATTTACTACAAAACCAAGTTCTTATACAAAATACCAACCAATTTAGTATACCAAGTACTCCCCCTGAGAAGTAGCTTCCTCATCAAAGCTGGAGTAAAAGATTTCTCTGTTAATTCTGTCGGTTGATGACAAATATGAACTCTCTAAGTATCTACCGGTGGGGTATGACCCCAAGCTATTCTCTAAGATATTCAAAAGTCTCCTTAGGCAGAGGTTTAGTGAAAATATCTGCAATCTGCTCTTTAGTATTCACATAAACCACTTTAATTTCTTTTGCTTCAACATTTTCCCTTAGAAAAGTCAGTTTGATGGAAACATGTTTTATTTTAGAATGTAGTACCGGATCCTTAGATATATCAATTTTTGTTGTGTTATCACAATAGATAGTTATAGGTTCCTTGCACTTTACCTTTATATCTTTCAACATTTGTTTAAGCCATAGTACCTGTGTACAATTAGTTGCTGCTGCAACATATTCTAATTCTATTATTGATAAGGATGTACAACTTTGTTTCTTACTTAGCCAAGAAACTAGTTTGCTTCCAAAAAAAATGCTCCGCCGGTGGTACTTTTTCTATCATCCACATCTCCTACCCAATTTGCATTTGTGTATGCACATAATTCAAAATTTTCATCTCTAGGATACCATAATCCAAGATTTGTATTGCCTTGTAGGTACCAGAAAATCCTTTTTACTACTGATTGATGATTTTCTCTAGGATTACTCTGAAATCTTGAAACAATACATACTGCATTCATAATATCATGTCTGGTTTGTGTCAAATACACTAAACTTCCTATCATAGATTTGTACCTTGTTGGATTAATAGGTGTAGATTCATCCCTTAGTGATAGTTTGTCATTTGTAGTCATAGGTGTGCTTACTGGTTTAGAGTTCTCCATCCCAAATTTATTTAGTAACTCCTTTAAGTATTTTGATTGACTTAAGAATATACCTTTGTCAGTCTGTGAAATCTATAATCCTAAAAAGAATCTTATTTCACCAATCATAGGCATTTCAAATTATTGTTGCACTTTAATAGAAAAGTTTTTAACAATCCATCTTCTCCTCCAAAGATTATATCATCAACAAAAACTTCTATAGCCAATATGTCATTATTAGTTACTTTATAGTATAAGTTGTTGTCAACATTACCTTTAGAAAAACCAATCTTCAAAAGATACTTATCCAATCTTGCATACCAAGCTCTTGGAGCTTGCTTCAATCCATACAAAGCTTTCCTTAATCTACAAACCATATCTTTGTCATCTGTCAAAGAAAATCCATCAGGTTGTTCAATGTAAACTTCTTCTTCAAGATATCCATTCAGAAATGCACATTTAATAGCCATTTGATATACTTTATAGTTCTTATGTGCTGCAAAAGCCAAAAATAATCTGATTGCCTCAATGCTGGCTATTGGTGCAAAGGTCTCATTATAATCAATTCCTTCTTTTTGAGAATATCCCTTACACACTAGTCTTGCTTTATTTCTGATAACCTTACCATCTTCATTAAGTTTGTTTCAGAATACCCATTTGGTTCCAATTACATTTTTATCTTTAGGTCGGGGAACTAATGTCCAAGTGTTATTCTTCTCAATTTGTTCTAATTCTTCTTCCATAGCTTTAGTCCAATATTTAACTTCACATGTCTCATTAACTGATGATGGTTCAATTTGAGAAATAAGACATACCTCTTCATTTGCCAATCTTCCTCTTGTCATAACTCCTTTATACTTGTTTCCAATTATCTAATCTTCAGAATTATTTAATCTTACATACCAGGGTGTCTTTGTTTGCTGCTGATCCTCAGTCACAATAGAATTTTGAGATGGTACTAGTGTAACTGGATCTTCATTCTGTACCGGTGGGTTCAGTGTAGATTCATTTGTTAGAATTTTTGTTGCCAGTTCAGAATCTATATACCTTGAAGTTCCTTTGATTTGTTCATCAATCTTCACATTTGTACTCTCAAAATTTTTTTGCAATCTTTTGTTAAAACATCTATATGCTTTACTCTTAGATGAATAACCAGAAAATATCCCTTTATCACTTCTAGGATCAAATTTTCCAATATACTCATCTCTTCTAATATAGCATTTACTTCCAAATATTCTAAAATATTTAAGAGTAGGAGTAATACCAAACCATAGTTCATGAGGGGTCTTACCGGTTTTTACCTTTGATGTGAACTTTGTTGAATGTATAGACCATTGTACTTACTACCTCTCTCCAATATACATGTGGAAGGTTTGCTTCTGATAACATACTTCTAGCTACATCCAAGATAGTTTTGTTTTTCCTTTCAACAACTCCATTCTGTTGTGGTGTCCAAGGTGCTGATAGTTGTCTTCTAATTCCATTCACTTCACAAAATGCATTAAATTCCTTAGATGTAAATTCTCCTCCTTGATCTGATCTTAGACATTTGATTTTCTTACTGGTTTCATTTTCAACCATTGCTTTAAATAGTTTAAACTTTCTAAGTGCTTCTGATTTTTCTCTAAGAAAAGTAACCCAACACATTCTAGAATAGTCATCAATGCTTAGCATGACATATCTATCACCTTGTAAGCTTTTAGTTCTAGTTGGACCACATAAATCAGTGTGAATTAAATCAGGAGCATTATTGGATTTTTTTGGAATACTTTTGAAACTAGCTCTAACTTGTTTTCCAAATTGACATTCCTTACATACTGTATTGTGAGGTTTGACAATTTTAGGTAAATCTCTAACTGCCTTAGTGGTACTTATTTTTATCACGCAATCAAAGTTTACATGACAAAGTCTCTTATGCCATAGCTAACTTTCATCAATATGTGCAATCAAGCATGTCTTTTCACTATTGTTCAAATGAAAGATATTAACTCTAGTTTGATTACCGGTTGCAATTTCCAAACCTGTTCTATTCATGATTTTGCATTTTCCATTTTTGAATTGTAACTGAAATCCTTTTTCAACTAATTGACCTATACTCAAAAGATTATGCTTTAAATATTCAACATAGTAAACATCAGTATTATGCTTACCATCAAGAGATATTGTACCCTTACCTTTGATCAAACAAGCTTTGTCATCTCCAAATCTCACTAAGCCTCCATTATATTCTTGAAAGTTCAAGAATTTACCTTTATCTCCTATCATATGATGTGAGCATCCTGAATCAATGATCCACTCATCCTTTACTTCAATTTTAGTTGTCAAGGCCTTCTCTACCGATTGGACTGTAGGTGTCGGTTGATCTTCTTTTGTACCAACAAAAACCCATCCATTGTCTGTCGGATCCTCATTAGAATCATCAGTCACTCCTTTATCAACAAGATAACAAGATTTGTCTTTATTCTTCTTAAATCTGTATCTCTGATATTTAGGGTTAGGCTTATATGTCCTTCTAGTTTCTTCTCTTAGTATAGCATGTCTATCAAGGCATCTTGAAGCCATATGACCAATCCTATTATAGTTAAAACATTTAAAGGGTGCTTTACCTTTATACTTACTTCCAACTAGACCTTTAGGCATTTTCCTTGCAAATAGTGCTTCAAGTTCTTCAAGTTCTTCATTTTCTTTCTTGCTTTCTTCAAGTTCTCTTGCATAAAAGGCTTTCCAATCAGATTTGTCAAATGATGATGTAGGTGATGTTGATGCTTTAAAGGCTAAGTATATCTTTATAGTTGCAATAGGACCAAATTCCTCAATTTCAAAGGCTGAAATTTTTCCAATCAATGTGTCTCTAGTTACAGATGTATTAGGCATTGTTCTTAACTCATTTATAGCAGTAACCTTCATTTTATATACCAGTGGCAATCCTCTGAAAACTTTTGAAACAATTTCATCCTCACTTAGGGTTCCTCCATAACATTTAATACCCAAAACAATTTCATTAACTCTTTCCATAAAAGTGTGTGGGAGAAAAAGCGAGACTAGGTTATCATGCCCTAATCCTACCTTTTGACACACATTACAGAATACGAAAGAGCCTAGAGGTATCACACAATTGGCTACTTCTTTTTGTGAAAGAGAGAGCCACGGGCTACCTATTAGGATTTCTATTCCTTTGTTGTATTTGAAAGGTAAGATTATGCAAGTTCAATTCCTTACCCTAAAATGCAAGTATGAGCTAACAACAAGATTGCAGAATTGAACTTAAATAATGGAAAGCTGTAAACACAAGGATAAAACAAGAATGAAGATGCATACCCGGAGTCAAAATTTGACTGAAAATGTTCAGGATGGGGGCACGGGCGCCACTGTCCTGATTCTGTCCCGGAACTGCACCTACAACTGCTGTTTTGCACTTTGGAAAACTATCTGAAATGCTGTCTGTCAGGAGGACCAGGGTGCCCAGTGCCTCTGTCCCAGGGACCAGGGTGCCTAGTGCCCCTGTCCTAGCAGGACCAGGGTGCCCCACACCCCTGTCCTGGTATTCTACTCTGCAATTTGGTATGGGGTGCTGTCTCGACCTGCTTTTTCCGGATCTACAACTTGTAGCGTCGTTCGAGTCTCAAAACCTACACTTGTATCTGAAAAAGGTGTTTGGGTGGCTATATAGGGTTTTGCCTTAGTCAAACCCCCGCTTCGGTGATTTCCACCTCCACGAATAGCCAAGTTGTATTGTAAAAGTAATGTGTGTGCAGACCTTGTGTGTGTGCAAGATCTAAAATGCAAGTAAGCAAACTAGAGCAACCTAGAAAGTAAACCCTAATTGCTTGTCAATGATAATGTAAATGCTCTAAATCAAGATGCAAAGTGATCTAAAGCATGGATAAATGATATATTGAAGCTTATGCAAAGACATGAAAACAACATGAAATCATACCCAACCCCCAAGGGAGAGGTACAAGCCAATCTTCAGTCGGTAATCTCCTATTGTTCTTCAATGTCTTCCAAGCCCTAAATGGATGAATGGATTTGATAAATGCTTGATAGAGGGATGTCAAAAGTTGTTGAAGTCTTCAAAGATCTGCTATTTTGCTGCATATGAGGTTCCTAAAAACAAAATTCCCATCCCTTTAAATGAAAAAAGAGAGCTCTTATGTATGAAACCCTAGGTCGCAATTTCATCTTTTGGCCGACCTAGAGATTGAATCTTCCGCCAATTTCTTGGGGTTAAGCTTTATTTTATGATTGGATCGTGCTCCTAAAATTTTGGGAAAAATGTCCGGGACCATGTGCACTCTGGGGGCCATGGTCCTGGCAAATTTTCACCAAATTTTCAGGGCCGTCAGATATGATGATTTTAGAGAGAATCCTGAAGTTACAAGTGATTTGGAGATGTTTTGACCCCCGAAATCAAGCCCCCAAGTTCAAAATAGGACCTAATTAGGGTTTTCGATTAGATGATGCATTGGAGGAATAACATGAAAAGGGGCATACTTTAATGAAAGGGCCCAACTTTATGATGTGAAGGATGATGAAATAGGACCTTAGACCTAATTAATTTGATTAATTAAGTGCTAAAGGGGAAATGCAATGCAAAATGCAAACCGCGCCAAGGCGGGTGCTAAACTAGGTATGAAATTGTACTGCCTTAGCAAGTGCGTACAATTTATGATGCTACATTTGGCCCCCACTTTAGCGGTAATATGAGTACTACGTGCATATGCAAGCTAAAGTATAGAAAGTAAACATCATTTGAAAAAGGATATATCCATAAGTTGTCGGACGAAGCCCCCAGCGGTATCTGCAGTACACAGTTAGGAACCGCACCCTACAAAACACACGTTAGATCACAAAATCACCTAATGCTTACTAAGGAAAGTGATGAAATTTATGAGTAGCTATATGCCCCCCCTGTTTTGACTTGCTTATTAGGGAGGTGAAACAGGGTAGCATGTTTACTTACGACAAATTGTGTAAGAGAGTATTGATGAGGGGTGTTCACTAAAAAGGCTTCATCAGAGCACTTTTTGGAACATCCCGAGATTAGGGGAATGAAAATACAATTCCTACGCAACAAACGGTTTGAAAATTGCATCTCCCAAACTCAAGTTATGATGAAATGAGTGATAGAGGAAAATTAGGGTTTTGAAAGTAAATGTAAAAGAATGAAAGTATATACCTTTGAAAGTGACATTTGCATTTGTCACTTTGTTGATTCTAAGTATTGTCTATTACAGCGGAGCTCACATAGCCATCATCATGCCTTCACAACGACCGGAGCATCCCACGAGGATTGAGATCCTGCGACAGGCCATGATCGATGACGAGCCACTTGACGAGGTGAGTTGACTGAATGTTGACTTTTAATTTTCTGCATTTGACTTTCTGTGATCGTTTGCGGGCCCTGGAATCTGACCGTGGGTCAAATTTAGTTAACATCATAACCCACTTAGCTAGGCGTCCTGATAAATCAGTTTTAGAGAAAAGATGCTTCAAAGGATCAAACTTTACCATGACGTGGACTTCTGAATTTAAGAGATAATGTCTCAATTTCTGAGTCGCAAACACCAAGGCCAAGCATTGTCTTTCTATCACAAAATATCGGGTCTCATAATCGAGTAAGGTACGACTTATATAATAAACCAGACACTCCTTACCATCTTTATCATGTTGTGCCAATAATGCTGCAAGAGCATGAGAGGAAGCAGCTGTATAAAGAAGGAAGGGTTGAGAAGGTTCGGCCGGTCGAAGGATAGGAGGATTAGCCAGATACATTTTTAAATCTTCAAATGCTTGCTGACAATCTTCATTCCATTGAAAAGTGATATTCTTTTTGAGAAGCTGAGTAAAAGGAAAAGTACGATCCGCAAGTTGAGATACAAACCTACGAATAGCTTGAATCTTTCCTTTTAAGCTTTTGAGTTGAGACACATTTCTAGGAGGTGGCATGTTGACAATAGCATCTATTTTCTTAGTATCCACCTCAATCCCACGATGCGAAACTATGAATCCTAATAGTTTTCCACTATCCACACCAAAAACACATTTTCAGGGATTCAAGCACATGTGATATTTACGAATTCTTTCAAAGATTTGACGAAGAATTTTAATATGATCTACGTGGAGAATGGATTTGGCCAAAATATTATCAACATAATCTTCTAAAATCTTATGCATATAATCATGAAAGATAAGGGTCATCGCTCGTTGATAAGTTGCACCAGCATTTTTAAGTCCAAAAGGCATCATTATCCAACAAAACGTACCCCAAGGAGTGGTGAAAGCAGTTTTGAATTGATCTTGAGGGTTAATGTAAATTTGATTGTATCCTGAAAAACCATCCATGAAGGATAACAAGGCATGTCCTACCGTAGAATCAACTATCATGTCAATGTTTGGAAGAGGGAAATCATCTTTTAAAGAAGCCTTATTTAAATCTTAGAAATCGGTACACATTCTTATTTTATTATCTAGTTTAGCCACAGCGACAATATTTGAAATCCACGGGGAATAATCAATAGGGCAGATAAATCCAGCCTCCAATAACTTTTCAATCTCAGCCTTAACAAGCAGAGCCACCTTAGGATTCATTTTTTGAATCTTTTGTTTCACGGGGCTTAGCATCAGGAACTAAGACAATGTTATGAGTAACAATCTTAGGATCTATACCAGGCATGTCAGAGTATGTCCAAGCAAAGATCTCGGGGAATTCATGCAATAAATCTTCATATTTTTTTTGTTCCTCTTCATCCAAACATTTTCCAATTTTAATAACTTTTTCTTCATTGCAAGGATCCATCTTAACATCAGTGGTGTCACTTATGAGAAGATTACTTTGTTGAGGAGTATCCTTTAACTGAGGGAATTCTTTCACAATCTCATCATTATCAATCTCTTTTCCAAAATAGGCTTCAGTGTTCAAACAATAAGGGAGTCCCCTGCTGTGATGATAACGAGGAAGAGTATCATATGCTCCTAAAAACTCAGCTAAAGCATCATCGGTAGGGAAAACATCCAAAGCACAGGGACACGAAGTATCTTCATCAATGTACTCAGGGTGTTGCATTGATAGAGATGTAGAAATAGTATTAACACTAATACATGGTCTCTTAGAAGCTTTAGTGCGCTTGCAGGGATTATAGCCAAGTCCAAAGGCATAATTGTGAAGATTATTCTCTAGAGGAACCTTTATCCCTTGTTTGTGAGCGTCGCAACCATTTCCATGATACCCATGCTTAGCAAAAATGCGAAAACCACGACCATAACGATCAGCCATTTTAGAAAGAGAAGGCGGTTTTTCATAAGACAAACAGTCAAACTCTTCAGAATTAGAGGTGTGAGGAGAAGAAGTTTGAGAAGCGGCCACAAAATTATTACTCATAGGCTCAGGTAATGTTGATTGATTTTTAGCTTCTTCCTTCTTTTCAACTTTAAGCTCTCTAGAAGGAACCTTATATTCACCTACAAAGGTGGGATTAAAATCAAGGGATCCCCAATCGTCGTCTGCGAGAACCTTCTCAGGATCAAGATCCTTCTTATGTGTAGTTTCAAGTCGAGAAGATTCTTCTTCAGGAGCTCCAGACTCATCCAAAGAATTTTGATCATCAGAGAGCGAGGATCCATCGATAGGTATCTTGTTTAAAGAGTCATCACTAGATGAGGACGACTTAGAAGAACCCCCTTTGGAAGTAGATGTTTGTAAACAAGCTTGGAAATTAGTATCACCTATCAAGGTATATGTCTTATTGTTATAGATAAATTTAACTTGTCTGTGCAATGTAGAGGGGACAACTTGCATACTGTGAATCCAAGGTCTCCCTAATAACAAGTTGTATGTTAGATTTCCCGACATAACATGGATAGGAGTAGGCAAAGTAACAGGCCCCACTGTGATGGGTAGGGTGATAGTATCTAATGAAGTTTTAGCCACATTATCAAAGCCTCGAATAGGATGAGAGTCCGGCTCAATTAGGGATGTATCCACATTCATCTTATGCAAAAGATTAATGCTACACACATTAAGACCAGAGCCATTATCTACTAGTGTTCGTCTTATAGCAGTGTCTTTCATGATAACCACAATCATCAAGGGATCATATTGATGTTGAATTTCACTAGTAGGCAACTCATCTTGGGTAAACACAATTTGAGCTTTAGGATTCATCATAGAGTTAACCAAAGATGCTATATTACTAGATGTATTTAGTGGAGGAACATTCAAATCTTTCAAGGCATCTTGTAACATTCCATGATGAGCGGAAGAAGTTTGAATCAAATCCCAAAGGGATATCTTAGCAGGAGTCACTTTAAGTTGTTCTATGAGATCATATTCCTTACTAAGAACTTGTGAAATACGGGGAGCTTGTGGAAGAATTGGTTGAGGATTCGGAAGAGAAACTAGAATAACAGGAGGAGGACTAGGCTGCCTATTATTTCTGGCGTGATAAGTATGGGCAACCGCATGATAACTCTCTCTAGTTATTTGCTTGGCATAACTATAAGGACTTATAGGTTTTCTTCCTTGCATAGTGATGATTGGTTTATTCGGAGTATGAAAGGAATCATGATCATACCCTCCTTGGACAGTAAGGAGAGGTGATTTAGGAATTTGGAAGGTGGGAGAAGGATAAGCACCTTGGACTTCAAAGAGAGGCTTTTTATGCTCATTCAAGTTTATCATGTTAACCAATTTAGAAGTCTTGTTCTTGTTTAAAGATTTTGATAAAGCCACAAAGTCATCAAGAGCATCATCCAACAAAGTATGATCATAGCTATCAAAAGGTTTATCTTTTGGTTCAAAAGGAGATATCTCTTCATAGAGGGTATTGTTGAAAACAACCATGTTACTAGATTTAGTGGAAGAGTTGATAGGAATGTACCCTTGAGAGGAATCATTCAACTTATCTTTCTCATCACAACGAAATGGCATAGTAACAAGGTTTATGAGTTTTTGGAAAAATGAAGGTTTGGCATCCTTAGGGTTCAAAAACTCATCTAAAGCTTCATCTAATTCATCTTGGCTATACTCATAATAATCATCATAAGCATGAACATTTTGCAAATAAAAGTCTGACATTTTCAAATGAAAGTTGCATGAAAATTAAACACACAATGCAAAGAAACACACTCTTTTTTTTTTTTTCTCTTTTTAATGAAAATGAAATGAAAACACACTAAATCTAGATCTAGATCTAAGAAATGAAATGCAAGAAGAAGCAATGATAGTTTCACGTCGGGTTCACCAAAATGTGTGGGAGAAAAAGCGAGACTAGGTTATCATGCCCTAATCCTACCTTTTGACACACATTACGGAATACGAAAGAGCCTAGAGGTATCACACAATTGGCTACTTCTTTTTGTGAAAGAGAGAGCCACGAGCTACCTATTAGGATTTCTATTCCTTTGTTGTATTTGAAAGGTAAGATTATGCAAGTTCAATTCCTAACCCTAAAATGCAAGTATGAGCTAACAACAAGATTGTAGAATTGAACTTAAACAATGGAAAGTTGTAAACACAAGGATAAAACAAGAATGCAGATGCGTACCCGGAGTCAAAATTTGATTGAAAATGTTCAGGATGGGGGCGCGGGCGCCACTGTCCTGATTCTGTCCCGGAACTGCACCTGCAACTACTATTTTGCACTCTAGAAAACTGTCTGAAATGCTGTCTGTCAGGAGGACCAGGGCACCCACCACCTCTATCCTAGGGACCAAGGCACCCAGCGCCCCTATCCTGGCAGGACCAGGGTGCCCCACGCCCCTATCCTGGTATTCTGCTCTGCAATTTGGTGTGGGGTGCTGTCTCGACCTGCTTTTTCCGGATCTACAACCTGCGGTGTCGTCCGAGTCTCGAAACCTGCACTCGTATCTGAAAAAGGTGTTTGGGTGGATATATAGGGTTTTGCCTTAGTCAAACCCCCACTTCGGTGATTTCCACCTCCACGAATAGCCAAGTTGTATTGTAAAAGTAATGTGTGTGCAGACCTTGTGTGTGTGCAAGATCTAAAATGTAAGTAAGCAAACTAGAGCAACCTGGAAAGTAAACCCTAATTGCTTGTCAATGATAATGTAAATGCTCTAAATCAAGATGCAAAGTGATCTAAAGCATGGATAAATGATATATTGAAGCTTATGCAAAGACATGAAAACAACATGAAATCATACCCAACCCCCAAGGGAGAGGTACAAGCCAATCTTCAGTCGGTAATCTCCTATTGTTCTTCAATGTCTTCCAAGCCCTAAATGGATGAATGGATTTGATAAATGCTTGATAGAGGGATGTCAAAAGTTGTTGAAGTCTTCAAAGATCTTCTCTTTTGCTGCATATGAGGTTCCTGAAAACAAAATTCCCGTCCCTTCAAATGAAAAAAGAGAGCTCTTATGTATGAAACCCTAGGTCGCAATTTCATCTTTTGGACGACCTAGAGATTGAATCTCCCGCCAATTTCTTGGGGTTAAGCTTTAATTTATGATTGGATCGTGCTCCTAAAATTTCAAGAAAAATGTCCGGGACCGTGTGCACTCTAGGCGCCATGGTCCCGGCAACTTTTCACCAAATTTTCAGGGCCGTCAGATATGATGATTTTAGAGAGAATCCTGAAGTTACAGGTGATTTCGAGATGTTTTGACCCCTGAAATCAATCCCCCAAGTTCAAAATAGGACTTAATTAGGGTTTTTGATTAGATGATGCATTGGAGGAATAACATGAAAAGGGGCACACTTTAATGAAAGGGCCCGACTTTATGATGTGAAGGATGATGAAATAGGACCTTAGACCTAATGAATTTGATTAATTAAGTGCTAAAGGGGAAATGCAATGCAAAATGCAAACCGTGCCAAGGCGGGTGCTAAACTAGGTGTGAAATTGTACTGCCTTAGCAAGTGCGTACAATTTACGATGCTACAAAAAGCATAAATCCTTTCATCTTCTTCCATTTTCAGATTTTCATACCTAACCTGGAAGCTTTCAAGTTTTGCAATTTTGACTGTGGAATCTCCTTCATTCAGTGTTTCCAAGTGATCCCAAATAGCTTTAGCAGTTGATCTGTCTGATAATCCCATGATTTGTTGATCTGTTAATGTGCTCAAAAGTGCTTCTCTTGCTTTGCAATAATTGTCCTCATCTTTAGTCAAGTTAGGTGGATTAGGCTGACTTAAAGTGGGAGCAGTATAGCCATTCTTTGTAACTTCCCAGATGTCCTTTCCAATTCAATTTAGATGTGTCTTCATTTTGATCTTCCATATGCCATAGTTGGTTCCATCAAGTTTAGGACTGTCCTTCCTGAAATAGTTAGTAGACATTGGATCTCCTCAAGTTGTTAAACTTTTGCAAAAGAGGACTAGGAACTGATACCAATTGGTAGGTCCCAGAGATAGCTAGGACGGGGGGGTGTGAATCAATTGACAAATAAATTTAAACCAAAAACAACTTAATCAACTTTCTGCTTAATACTGGTGAAAGAGTCTTTTATACCGGTGGATAGTTTTATCAGGTAATTTCAATACTGGTAAATATTAATGCATGAAACATAAAGACAAAGTCATTCACAACACATAACACAATATTTGTATGTGGAAACCCTGTAAGCGAAAAAACCAAGGTCAGAAACCTTACCCACAATCAGATGATACTACTACAGATAATAAGTGTAAACAAATGGGTTCTCCACATGCAGAAAGGCCAAGCACCTAGAGCTCACTGCTCAAACACAAAATAGGAGTCACATTGACTACAATTGGATGGTTAAATCCAATAAGGATGTACTGGTCAAAATAGCATCTTCATATGCTGGATTCAGTAACGGTGTAGTTCAGATATGCTTTCACAAAAACCTTCCTTCACCTTCAAATGATGTCTGCATATATAGCTATGTTTAATCTTGAATATACCTTCACACAAATCTTTTTCGCATTCCACATCCGATCTTACAAATAAGATCTTACATTTATACCATAACCTAAGACCAATTTAAGTAGGTCGGCTCTACAAGATATTACAATAAAATCATTTTACAAACAAAACAATATCTGATGCAATAACTAATTCAACATGTCGCCTTGATGCATTTACAACAATAATAAATCATCTCCATAGCATGTCGTGCTGATCTGGAAAAGATAAACCTATCGGTGCATAACCTAGACCTATTTGCCGGTAACAACAAATATGCAAGTACGAATATACCAATAAACAACTCTCCAAGACAAGATGCCCAGATGATGTCTTCGACATAACCAAGTGTTTTCCATGCCATTCCAAGTGCTAGTGGTCATTATATCATGTCGGTGTACCATATACCAATGACTGTGCATAAGTCATTTATTTACCGGTGAATGTTGATGAATCTCCCAAGTGCTAGAGTTGATAGGACTTAGTAGATGTTGACATCAATGACAAAACCATACCAAAATACCAACAATGTCTTCACCTCCAAGATCTTTCTCAGGATGATACTGAATGGATATGTACTCCGCAACTATGACATTGATCTTTTTGAGCCCCTCCATACTATTGTTCATGGCCTCCTTGCTTATGTCGAATAGGTTCTTGAGGTTTTTCTTTATCTCTGCCATAGACTATTCTACCTTTTCAATTCTTTGTTCATGGTTGCATTTCATAATCTTGACATCTTGGGAGAGCTTTTGGGTCATGATCATGGGCTTCTTAGGTTTTCTAGGATCAGGCGTAGCAATGAAGATATCTATTATTTCCTTAATACCCTCTTTGAGGGTATCAATTTCCTTCTCCACCCACTTGCAATAGCTCTCCTAGCTTCTAGTAGCTTCCATCACCAGGTTCATCATAGTACTTTTCTTTTATAACCCACTATTTTCTTCTTTAGGCAAAGTCCCTTTTTTTTCCTGTAGGACATTAAGAGGAATGTCTAGTTTAATTCCCTCATCCAGGGTCTTGGGACCATAATCCTTAACCACAAGCTTCTTCTTTTTAGAAGAAGGCTAAAAATTCAGCTTGCTAGTTGATTTATATTTACTGGCCGCCCATCTGGGGGTTTTTTGCTAGTTCCAGGGGTGACCAATAGATCACCTTCTTCAACTAGCATGTAATCAGGGTCATCAAAAGGTTTGGAACTCCCACTATCCTCCATGTTCATATCTAAATCAGAGATTTCCTAAATATTAGTAATTTGGCCTTTCTAAGAGAGAGAGGACACAACTTCATGGGTCTTAGCATATTCCATAATGAGGAAAATAAGCCCTTCATGGAGGACCAGATTATTTGGATTCTCAACATGTTTTTCAAGACTATTCTCCAAAGATGAGGTCAAATAGAAAGGAATAGAAATGACTTTGCCCTGCCTAAAGTGATTCAAAATGGTAAAATGGTAAGAAAAGATACTAGCATATCTGCCATCAAGCGTAATATACCTCATGATAAACTCGGCCATATCTGCCTAGGGAGCCATAAGATCTTTCCTATTGTAGCCACCATCAGCCATTTTATTGACTCCTGAATGCTCCTTATCTTTGTCAAAGAAATTCATCATGTCTTCCTCCCCAGTTTTCTTATCTCTGTAGAACCTTCTGCCATTCATCACCAGACCCATAACCATAGCCACCAGGATTTCATCCAGCTATAATTCAACACCATAATCCCTCATAACCTCTTTTTTCCACCCATTAACAAACATTTTTATGAGCAGAGGAGAAGGTCCATGGAGTCTTTCCAAGAAGGGGGAATTTTCCCCATCAACAATTTTCTGCCAAACCTCCTTATTTTTCTTCCATTTCTCAAAAGTGGGCAGCTCTTGCCTATTTTTGTCCCCACCCATAATAATCTGGGTCACCAAAAAAAAGCAGGGAATGGGCCACACTAGAGAAGTCTCCGAATAGTAGTAGGAAATGGGCCACACAGTCTCCAAATAGTAGTAGATGATGGGCCACACAATAAGATAGAAAATCTAGGCACAAGGGTAGTCACTAGATCTTCGAATATGGAAATAAAAATGCAGTCGTTTCCCCAACAAAATTAATCAAATCATGGTTAAAATTCATTAATTATGACAAGTGGGAGGAATCATCACAAGCCAGATCACACATTTTTTTTTGGAAAGAGTCTCTACTACTCCACCATTTAGCCGCCACGTAGCCCACTGCCATATTGGCTAGTAAATCCACCGCCTTATTGCCTTCCCGAAAGACATGCAAAATTTTCAAATCATCTAACTCTTCTATCATATCCCAACAGTCCTTGATCAGGTTGGCAATAGCTGAGCTGGGATCCATATGCCCATTCAAGAAGTTCATAATGTTTAGTGAGTCAGATTCTAGCCAGACCTTTCTAAAACCTTCCCTTTTAGCCATGTGTAACCCAAAGTGGGTAGTGCTGGCCTCCGCCAAGTGGGTTGTTAATTAGCCTAATGAAGTGTAATTTTGTGAAAGAGTTAGTTTGCCTAGTATTTGTTGTCTTAGTAGATGGTCTTAAAATAGACCTAGAGAAGTTTATCCTTGAATGGGCAACCCCAAGGAGTGTTATTGAGGTGAGATCTTTCCATGGTTTGGCTAGGTTTTGCAAAAAGTTTACAATGAATTTTAGAAATATGTGTGCACCCCTAACTGAAGAAATGGGAGGGGATAAAAAAAAGTTTAAATGTGCCATAAGACTATCAAAGAGTTTTTATACATTGAAGCACAAAGTTATAGAGCACCTTTTGTTGGCACTTCTATGTTTTAGTAAGGTATTTTACATAGATTGTTATTCTAGTGGCAATGCTATTGAACTTTTTCTAGGTCAAGAAGGTAATCTCATTTCTTATTTCAATAAAAACTTGATATAGATAATCTAGATGATTCCTTTAATGGAAAATACAAAGAAGGACATTCAGGATTGTCTGAGAATATAGAAGGCTAAGGAAATGCTCTTATGGTTGGATAGGAACAAGAAGGTGTTGGCATTTCAATAGAAGGAGATTGTTGATATTCATTAAGGATATTGAGAAGGTTGTTGGAGATTATTGATATAACTAAAAAAGGATGATAACTATCTTTATAACATTATTTTGTCATTGATGTCAAGAAATTGATTTTCTGATTTAGTATGATGTTGCCATATCTTGAGAAGATTGATTTGAAGAGAATTAAAATGTTGGTAAGTGACACAGAAAGAATGTGATAAGAAAGGGGAGAAATAAGATATTCAATGGGCATCTATTACCGAGTTAGACAATGATGAGATCATGATGTTTAGATTGTTTTCATATCCTACATATGTTGTTAATTGTAAGGTTAATACTATACTATGTCACTGAGCAAAGAACCTAGTCAGTAAACCCTAAGGAACCTAGTCAGTAAACCCTAAGGTTATCGATGTCTATTAATGAAGGCGGAATGTCTATCAAGTAAAGTTTAGTATTTACTAAGTTGCAACTGAGTTATGATAGATCACATTGGATTGATAAAAGCATTCTTTAATGAAGGACAATAATTAGCTGGAGATGTATAAATGATTGGTATGTCGTGCATGAAGTTTGTTAAGGATCTACGGCAATGGAAAATCAAGAGAAAGATCTACAGTGCAGATTGAACCGCAATAACCTTGTGGAAGTTCCAAGAAAGGAATGCAAGTCCCAAGGCAAGGTAAAATGTTTTCAGATCGAAGGATACATTGGACCTAGTCAAGATTGAAGATCTGATGGCTAAGATTGATCATGGGAAATGTGATCAAGGAGATTTAGTGGTTAGCAAATTGTTTATAAATAAGAAATTATTGATGAACAATGTATGCAAGAAAGTGTAAGCACAGGGATGCTACATAGTGATTAACGAGCACAAAAGCTTGAAGACCTGTTTGAATAACAAATTAAGGAGCCCAATAGAGGGACAAGATAAGTCCTATGACAAGATTGTTTTGAGCAAATAAGAATCTGCTTTAGCATTTTAGATGTGAAGTTGCAGATATATTTATTACTATTGTTTATTTTGTAAGTGATAGAAAATCTCTTAACCGAGTGGACTTAACAGTCTTATTTGTAAATCCTCTAGCAAGGTAACATTCTAAATGAGTGTTTGAAATCCTTTGACAAGGTCACTTCTAACAAATTGAAGATCCTAACAGATCTAAGGGAAATCCCTTAACCGGGTCACATCTAGCAATGTGTTTGTAATCTTTAACAGGATTTTCTTTTAACCGAGCATACTCTACAAGAGTATATTTCTTAGTGGGTCCAAAATCCCATAGTGGTTTTTCCCTATTTGGGTTTCCACGTTAAATCTGGTGTTATATGTGTTATGATGATTATGTGTTTATGAGTTAGCATGTTTAGAAGTTTTTGGTTATATTGCTGAAGTATAAGTTACCGAGGTTGAATCTGTTGATTTTATGGAAGATTAAGTTGTATGATTCACCCCCCCTCTCATCTTTTTAGATATTGGCATCAAAACTTTACAATTGGTATCAGAGCTTTGGACTCCAAAAGAAAATTTTAAAGGTACTTGAGGCAAAGATCTGAAGATGTATAAAAGGGATGCACCAAAGCTGAAAAAGTCAAGTTTCTCCACATGGCAGAAAAGGATGAAGCTACATTTATCAAGAATTGGAGAATATGCAACATATTATTTGGAGAATGATTACATACCACCAAGCACCAACCCAATGACCTTGGAAGAGATAAAGGAAAAACAAGAACATATTCAAGCTATGATTGAAATAACATCAGCATTGACCGACTCAAATTTTAATGATCTAGAAGGTTGTAATGATGAAAAAGCAATGTGGACTAAGCTCATATCTATGTATGGCAGTGATGAACATGTCCAAAGAGCAAAATTAGATAGTCTAAGAGGACAACTTGAATCCATGAGAATGAATGAAGGTGAGAACATAACCCAATACAGTACAAGGTTAAAGGAGACTGTCAATCAAATTAAAGGAGTAGGAGGAACTATTGAAGAAAAGGATGTAACAAGTAAGTTGTTGAGAACCCTTCTACCTGCTTATGCCATTTGAGTCTCTACAATCAATGAATTGAGGTCTTTACCTAACATGCTAGTTTCTTTGGATGCTACTATTGGTAAGCTACATGCATTTCAGTTAAGTAATTTTGATAATAGTGGGTCTTCGGTAAATAAAGTAGAATCTGAATTCAGTTCTTTTCATATTGGTGAATCTTATGATTACAATGATAGAATGAGTAAGTACTCTGAATGGAATCACAGTGGAACAAATGAAAGATTTCATAAGAACATGGAAGAATTACACAAACTGTATGAGGAAATCAAGAAGCAAGAAGAGTTTGAAGCATTATTAGCTAGAAGGTTACCGAGAGGAAAAGGTAAGTATAAAGGAAAGCTACCTTTAAAATGTTTCAATTGTGATAAAATAGGACATATGGCTTCTAACTGTCCTGACAAAGAATCTAGTGAAAAGAGAGAATACTGAGATAACAGGCAAAAAGACAACCAATATAGAGGACACCGAGAGTTCAGAAAGAGAGACAAAAAGACATGCCTAGTAGCTGATGAGGAATCCAACAATGACAAATCTGATGACATGGATATAGAGGAAGTTGTTTATGTGGCTATTAAAGATGGATCAGATGAAGAAAGGTATGAAGAAAAGGCCCTAATATCTCACATAAATAATAATGATTCTTGGATCATAGACAGTGGGTGCTCACATCACATGACAGGTGATAAACACAAGTTTGTTAAATTAGAAGACTATGATGGAGGCTATATAAGATTTTGTAATGATGTACCATGTCTGATGAAAGGTAAAGGATCTATAACACTTCTTGACAATGCTAAATGTGATGATGTATACTGGGTTGAAGGTTTGAAATACAATTTGTTGAGTGTAGCACAACTAAACATTACAGGATACCGAATAGAATTTTAGAAAGGAATTGTCAAAGTTCATGAAAAGCATGGAAAGTTAGCTGCTACCGGGACACAAAAAAAAGGTAATACATTTAATCTTGACTCAACTTGGAACAAGTGTCTTTATGCAAAGATAGATGATACCTGGTTATGGCATAAAAGGTTTTGTCATGTAAATTTTGATAATCTGATCAAAATAAGTAAGAAGCACCAAGTAAGAGGTCTACCAAGTCTGGAAAAACTTGAGAATGCTATGTGTCGAGGATGCCAAATGGGTAAGATGACAAGATCAAGCTTTACAAGTAAGTCATACACTTCTAAAGGAATTTTAGATCTAGTACACATTGATCTTTGTGGTCACATGAAAGTTCAAATTTATTATGGTGATAAATATTTCATATTATTTGTGGATGATTACTCAAGGATGATGTCAGTTATGTTTTTAAAAGAAAAATCAGAAGCTTTTCAAATGTTTAAATGGCACAAGGCAAAAGTTGAAAATGAAAAAGGAAGACAGCTGAAATGTCTTAGATTTGACAGAGGAGGAGAATTCATTTCTGATGAATTTAACTTATTCTGCAATGATCGTGGTATAAAAAGGCAAGTGTCTGCACCGAGAACACCTCAACAAAATGGAATAGTCGAGAGAAGAAACAGATCAATTGTAGATTGTGCAAGAACCCTAATGATAGAAAAGAGGGTACCGCAAACATTTTGGAGAGAAGCAATCAGCACTACTGTTTACACCCTGAACCGAGTACAACTGAAGAAAGGAACTATGAAGACACCATATGAGATCTGGTATGACAAGAAACCTAATGTAAGTTATTTTAAAATCTTTGGAAGTAGATGCTAAGTTCACAAAGATGACAAAAATGGAAAGTTTGATCAGAAAAGTGAGGAAGGAACATTTCTTGGTTATTCTTCTAGAAGTAAAGCATTTATATGTCTGATCTAATAATCTAATAAAATATTAGAAAGTGCAAATGTGAAAATTGATGAATTTGCAGAAAGAAATGGTGAAGGAAATTCCAAAGAACCAGAAGATTATGAAAAATTTGTTTATGTTCAACTGAGGAGTCCTACCAAGAAAGCTGCTGAAGAAAATGAAGATAATGTCTAGTTACTGAATGATAAAGAAGATCATACAGAATCTAGCAAGCCTATATTAGCCAAATATGTCAGAAGACATCATGTATCAAGTCAGATTGTAGGAGATAAGGATGATCCAGTGATGACAAGGAACAAACTGAGATAGAACACATGTCTGATATCTAAATTTGAACCGAGAATAGTAAAAGAGGCATTTAATAGTGAAGATTGGGTAAATGCTATGATAGAAGAGATTGATCAAATCATGAAGAATGACACATGGACACTGATCCCAAGACCGAAGGACAAAAATGTAATCAGTACTAAGTGGATTTTTAGAAACAAGCTAAATGAAAAAGGTGAGGTCATTCGCAACAAAGCAAGACTAGTTTGCGAAGGTTATGCTCAAGGGGAAGGAATAGATTATGGTGAGACCTTTGCACCTATGGCTAGACTTGAGGGAGTAAGAACATTGTTGGCATATGCTGCTTTCAAAAATTTTAAGGTATATCAAATGGATGTTAAATCTGCATTTTTGAATGGTATACTAGAAGAAGAAGTTTATATTGAATAGCCTAAAGGATTTGTTGAAGACAAGAGTAAAGATCAGGTATGTAAACTAAACAAAGCTTTATATGGTCTGAAATAGGCACCTAGAGCATGGTATGAGAGACTGCACTCTTACTTAATCAAGATTGGTTTTATAAGGACAAGTGAAAATAGAAACATGTACATGAAGAATGATGAGGACAATGAAATACTAATCTCAGCCATATTTTTTGATGAAATTATTTTTTATGGTAATGACTCCTTATGCAAAAACTTTGGAAATGAAATGTGCAAAGAATCTGAGATGTCATTAATCGGTGAGATAAAGTATTTTCTAGGTTTATAGATACTGCAAATGAAAGATGAGATTTTCATTACTCAATCCAAGTACATAAAGTAAATCTTGAAGAAATTTGGAATGGAGGATTCTAAACCAGTACGTACTCCTATGACTACTAACTGTAAACTATCTAGAAATGATGAATCTGCATCTGTTGATGAGACACTTTACCAATCTATGATTGGGAAGTTGCAATATGTTGTGCATAGTAGACCGGATATAGCACATGCAGTTGGTATTGTTGCAAGATTTTTTGTAGATCCCAAGGAAACCCATATGACAACAATCAAGAGAATTTTCAGATACCTGAGAGGCACTAAAGATTATGGCTTTGTATATGAAAAGAGGAATGATTTTGATTTAAAATTTTATACTGATGTTGATTGGGTAGGCAACATAGATGACAGGAAAAGCACAAGTGGTGGAGCTTTCTTTTTAGGAGAAAGACTAGTGAGTTGGCTTAGCAAGAAACATGGATGTATCTCATAGTCAATAGCAGAAGCTGAATATGTTGTTGCAACATTGAATTGCACAAATATAGCATGGATCAAACAACTGTTGGAAGGTATAAATGAGAAAGTTACTGAGCGAATAACTATATTATGTGATAATACTAGTGCCATTAACATTTCAAAGAATCCGGTAATGCACTCTAAGACAAAACATATTTCTATAAAGTATCATTATCTCAGAGAAGAAGTTCAAGAGAAGAAAGATGTGCTGGAATATATCAGTTCAAAGGGGCAATTAGCAGACATCTTCACAAAGCCACTACCAAGGGACACTTTTGAGTATCTCAGAAGCAAGTTAGGGGTCCTACCCCTATCTTCTACTCATTGATAGCATTCAGTGAAAGCATATATTTGATGAATCTACAGAGTATTATGTGTGGATTGGTGTTGATTTACGCACTTTAGAAGGTTTTCTAAAGGTGTGCAGGAAATAGTGAAAGTTGCTCTGATCGAGACTGAGATGATACATAGCAAGGCAAAATCACTTCACAAAGGAAGAAATTATGATTTAGTTCTTTTACTTTTTGGCATTGTTGTCAAAGGGGGAGAAGACTAAATGGTTGACTGAATGGTAAAGCCCTAAATGAAGAAGAACAGAAGACTAATGACAGAGCGAGTAGATTACTGCAAAAGGGAGAAGGCTTAATGCAAGACAATAGCTCAGAAGCCTAATGAAAAAGCAAGAAGACTTCAGAAGGTTTTAACAGCTCAAGGATAACAGGAGAAGTCTAACAGTAATTTGAATCCGAATCAATGTGAATATCTTGTTGGTATTGTAGACACCCAAAATTGTCATGTCTAATTAAATAAATATTTTATTTAATTATCTAAGCTTAATATCTTCTATTAATTGAATAAATCTTTATTTATTTAATTAATTCATTTATCCTTTTCTAGCCTTATTTCTCATTTAAATAAATACATTTATTTATTTAAATTATCATTTTCCTAAATTAAATAAATATCTTATTTATTTAATTGATCCCACTTCTTCTATTAATTAAATAAATCTTTATTTATTTAATTAATTCATTAACCTTTTCTACCCATGACACATGTCATTCATCTCTTAATTCATACACTACCTACCCCTTTCATTATTTTATTATTTCTTTTACCTACCCTCTAATCATAGCCGACCTCCTTTTACACCTCTCAATCTTATCCCTACATTTCATATAGTGTCTTCTATATAAGGAGATGCTTCCTTCATTATCAGACCCTAATCATTCTATGCATCCTGATCATTCATGCTAATCATCTTTTATGCAATTGACTACACTACTATCCTACTTGCAACCACATTTTGTTCTTTGTTGAGCTCTTGTGCATATAAAATCTGAGAGCAAATATATCAAGCAAGATCAATGGAGATAGGAAGAATGGAGATCAAAACCCTATTGGACATGTGATGGTATAATCTTTGTGATTTCATGTGATTTGCATTGTCTTAGGTAATCTTCATATGTTATGGTGGATCTTTGTTGATTGTTAGGCTAAGGTTTTCTGGTTGAATTCATTTAGCCTTTCAATATTGTTATTATTGTTATCCATTTTCACCATATACATTTTGGCATGCCCCGTGGGACATGGATTTTTCTTAGATCTGTGTTTTTTGTAGATTTTTCTAACTCTATACTACTATTTTGTAAAACAATTTGGAGAATAACCTTGTGCAACTAGGGTTTTGGACACAAAATCAAGATCTTGGAGAGATTTGATCATATCTCATAAACGGCTTGGAAATTTTGCACCAAATTTTTTTTTACAGGTTGAAGAAAGTATCAGGAGCTATCAATCCAAAATTCATAATTTTTGAAATACATTTTCATTTTCTATTAATTTTTTATCATTTTTCATAAAAAAATAATTTTGAGAGAAAATGAGAGAATTTTTTGGATTTTCTTACATTTTTGGAAATCTCTCATAATTATACATAGGATCTGTTCTTTGTGATTTTAATTTTGATGCAAAATATTTCCCTAAAAATTGGATCTTTAAAAATTAGGGTTTTTCATTATTTTGATGAGATCTCACAAACCGCTTCGATTTTTGACATCAAAGTTTTTGTAAAAATCACAAAAAGTATTAGAAAGATTCAATAAAAATTTCAGAGTTTTTAGATCTATTTTGCATTTTATATGAATTTTTTATGATTTTTCATAAAAAATTAATTTTGAGAGAAAATGAGCGAATTTTTTGGATTTTCTTACATTTTTGGAAATCTCTCAGAATTATACATAGGATCTGTTCTTTGTGATTTTAAATTTGATGCAAAATAATTCCTCAAAAACCATATCTTTGAAAATTAGGGTTTTGCATTATTTTACTCATATCTCACAAACTGCTTGGATTTGTTACAGAAAATGTTTTGTGCAAGTTTGCAAGACTATCAAGACTCTCTAGTAAAAAGTTTAGATTTTTTGGATCGATTTTGCATTTTATATGAATTTTTTATGATTTTTCATAAAAAATTAATTTTTGGAGCAAATTAGAAAATTTTTTGGATTTTCTTACATTTCTAGAAATCTCTTGAAATTTTACAGGTGTCTTTTTTTATGATGAATCAGATCTTTGAATTGGTCAACAAAACGTATTGTTGAAGACCCCTATTTCACAAAGTCTTTTGGATCTAAAATTTACCTAACTTGTGTGCTTGTAGGAAGGGGTGATTATTTCAAACAATCCAAATTACTAATAAATCTTTGTTGTAGGTCCTTGGCAAGGGTTTTTTGGATTTTTATTGTGTGCCTTGTTTTCATAGACTAGCAAACACTTCAATTCCTGCACTAAAATTGAATCATTGTCTTTTGTGTCTTGAGCAATAGGCTCTTTTTGTTTAATCTTTAGAGGGCCTATCTTCTCGTGTGGTCATTAGGACTACTAGTGAGAAGAGAACGACCCAAGTGGTAGCGAGGAAAACCCACCTCTTCTGAACCACTATAAACAACTGTATTCATGGTGAAAACTATGGATAACGTGTGCTGATTAGTTCATACTGACACTATGTCTCCCCATAAACCCGTTTGATCAAATTTATTTGATCATTTGTAGGGTGTAACCCCTACCGATTGGGAGCCTTCTGTATTTACAGAGCTGAAAGTGCTGCATGTATGGGCACACGAGCGGATGCCCTTACTAGCACCTTTTTGTTTTAGAAGCCCAAATCCTTCTAGTTGTTGGGGCAGGAGGTCGAACCTCTGGTAGCGGCCCACACACATACGGTTCTTAGTAGAGATACAAAGTTTGCCACAGGGAGTTTTCGTGGGGACTGATGCTTGGCTGACCCGAGAAGTGAGTGCTAAGGGTGGAGCCAGTGAGGTCAAGCATCTAAGTATCCGCTCTGAATAGCGTAGCCTCGGGGGTAAAACCTCATGTGGGATCAACAACTATTGTCTTGGCCAGCCATAAGAATTGTGCTTGACTTATTTTAAACATTCAAAACATTCAAAACCAAATAGCAAAACATTGTGTCTTTTGTGTTTTCAAGTGTATGCAAAAATTTTTTACATCAAACAACACACTTTTCTTGGAGAGTCTAAACACTTGTGAACATTGAGTCCTCATCAACATTGTATCCTCTTGTCACAAAAAATAGTCAAACATTTAGATTTGGTCACAACTTCACAAATTGGAAAAATTTTACAGTCCAGCAAACAAGAGCAATCAGTTTCGGAATTCTTGAGCTTCCTAGGTTGTTTCTCTAGGTTTTCATCTAGCATTCAACTTGTCTTTGGGTCTCACAAAATCCATCATTGCTTTACACCTTACATTACATTCACAATTGTCTAAACTTGAGTCAAAAGGTCACTTGCTTGTCCTCACTATACTTTGTCAACACACTACATACAACAACACTTTGCTAAGTGGTCCCTCATCAAGGTTTCTTACCTTTGGGTCTCATTCGGTCTTACTTAGAGTCAAGGTCAACTTACCTCATCAAGAGAAACTATCCTCTCTTTGGAAGTCACACCTACTCTACTACATACATACTTGGTCTTACACTTTGGACATTGCAAGTACACTTCAGACTCATTTACATTCCATTCAACTCTTGGTCTTCCATACTCTTTCCATTTTTCATCTAGTCTCAAACATCTTGGTCAATACCTAGTTCATGGTTGAAACCCGCCTTCAAAAATCTAGGAGAGAAACTAAAGAGGCTCAAGAGTCCGCAAACATGAGTTCTTATGAGTATGACAATGATATCTTTTTCAATTCTGATCATACTACATTACCTGACATGGATGTCTATAGAAACATTCCAAATGTTGAGAATATGGACACTATAAACAACAATGCTACACACAATGACAATGTGGACAAATTTTCAATACATTCAGCAGATGTGGACGAATCCATTATGAATCCCCATTTCAATCGATTGGTTGAGGAAATAATGAGGAGGGATAGACAATACTTCTTACAAATGATGGCACAAAGTGGAGCCAAGATACCTCATGATTTTGACATGTCTCAAATAATGGAACATAGACCTTTGCAACAACCTCACTCCAATATGGATCAAAGGAGACCTAATAGTGGAGGAAATAGAGGACCACATATGGTACCTAAATCACCATTAGCTTTGCTTCAAAAACTAGAGGTCCCACATACACATGGTCAAACATATGATACTTACCTTCATAGACCATTATGGAAGTCTTATGCAGACAAATATGCTCAATCACATACTAATGCTAAGGATCAACCACCAAAACAATTGGATGTTCAAAGGCATGCTCAAAATTTGGACACAAGGAAACCTCATGTCAAATTTGGGGGCAACACAATGGAACATGACATGCCTGTAGAATATGGTATACATGCACAAAATAGATATGGGGTTCCTCAACATGAATCTATACCAAGTGGTCCATATACACAGCATCATTACAGACCTCCTCCATATGAACATGTGTATGATCAATATCATCCATATATGCAACATGCTCCTCCTCCAATTGGTGCCTCAAGCATGGGGTATGGTCCAAGAAGTCGATCTCCACCTAAGAGCAATTTGGAGCAACAAATCAGGGACTTACAAAAGAAAATGGAGGACATAAACACACCAAAGCCAACATACACAATGAGAGACATATGTCCTTATCCATTTGACAAAAGCATTCCAATGCCTCCTTTACCTACACACTTTGTGACACCTAAGTTTGATAAGTATAGAGGAAAAGGGGATCCTAAGGCACACATAAGACAATTTTTCACAGCTTGCATTGAGGTAGCAGCAGAAGAGACATATTTGATGAGATTATTCCCACAAAGCTTAGGTGATCAAGCTATGGAATGGTTCTCCCAACTTCCACTTGGAATTAAGTCATGGGGTGACTTAGCAGAGGCATTTATTCAACATTTCTCCTACAACATTGAGACAGACATATCAGTCACTACTTTGTGCAATACTAAGCAAAAAGAGGGAGAATCTTTTGTATCATTTTTACAAAGATGGAGAAAACTAGCCAGTAGATGCTCTTGTGAAATTCCACAAAAACAAATGGTAGAAATTTTCACCCAAAATATTAACAAAGATATTGGCTATGACTTAAGGAAAGCTTGTTTGTCCACCTTCAAGGACGTCATTGAAAAAGGCTTATCGATAGAAAAGGTCCTAATTGAACAAGGAGTCATTAAAATATTCAAGGAAAAGACAAGCCAAGATTTTGGAATAAAAACAAGAACACAGTCAATGATGGTGTTGTTGATGCCAACACAGTGTGACCCAAATTCATTTTTTTCTAGATAAAGTTCTACAAACAATCAAGTGAATACTCAAACAACTTTCAGATCACAAAGGAAGTACACCCCATTGGGAGAACCACTTGAGTCAGTCTTCAAGAAGCTAGTGGCAAACAAGGTAATCACAGTTCCAGATTTTCGTCCATATGAACCAAAGGTTAAACCAAATTGGTGGAACGATGATGAGTATTGTGAATTTCATAAGAGCAAGGGTCATAAGACAGGAAATTGTCATCAACTGAAGAACATCATACAAGATCTCATTGATAGAGGTGACATTGAGATTGAGGGACATTCGTCTAATCAAGAACATGAGATGTTTAAGGAACCATTCCCAAAACATGACAAGGGAAAAGCTAAAGCCACAGATGACCAAACCAACTATACCAGAGAATCCTATAACTATGATTCAACTATCAATCACATCTCGATGGACAATTATGTCTCTACCATTATCATCAAGGACAAAATGTTTGAGAATTCTACTCAGAGATGCAAGATTGTCCTAAAAGGTATTGGATCTTCTTCCAAACCTACCTCTGAATGTCATGTTACAACCCGTCGAGGTAAAATCACTTTGCAAAGTGCTCCAGCCAAGAACGCCGCTTCCTCATCAACCAAACCTGAGTATGACCTTGTAGAACAATTAGGGAAGACACCCACGCTCATCTCCATACTTGAGCTTTTACGCATATCCCCCGCACATAAAGCCATTCTTGACAAAATCTTGAGAGACACCGCCATTCCTACTGATCTGAATGTGGACTAGTTTCAAGCCATGGTGGGATACCTTTCCATTCCACACTCCCTTACATTCACAGAAGATGATGCCTTCGTAAGTCAGCCACATAATGCACCACTCTACATCGAAGCCTTCATACACAAACATAGAATCAAACGAGTCCTGATAGATGGAGGAGCAGGTCTAAACATTTGTACATTGAACACTATTAAGCAATTGGGATATTCTGACAAAGCTGTGAATTCTACAAACAAAATTACTATCAAAGCATATGATGATGAAGAAGATTCATCCAAAGGAACAGTCACCTTACCTCTCAGAGTTGGGCCCATTACAAAGGATGTGGTTTTTCAAGTCCTTGATCTACATCTCACATACAACATATTGCTAGGACGTCCTTGGATTCATGAGATGAGTGCAGTACCATCTACATATCATTGATGTATCAAGTTTCCACATAGTGGAGTTGAAGTGACCATCAAAGCGGATCCAAATCCATTCATATATTGCAACAATCTGAAACCTCAATCAGAAATAACAATCCCAGTCAATCTCGAAGCTGTTCCTTCATCAGCATATGTGGATCCTGAATCCTTGAAAGCTTTTACATCAAAACAAGCAGAGATCAAAGAAAATTTCAAGTTTAAAGACATGGGATGTGGTGAGTATATATTTCATGTTGAGCAACTCCCACTATCTCCTCACACATTCAGTCAACATGAACAATATACAAATAATTTGCAATATCAAGGAATTGGGTGTGAACCACCTAGTGTTGTGGCTACTAAGTCTGAATGCAAATCTCCTCTAGTGGTGCAAGTAACTCTTGATATCAATAGTCCTAAGAGTGGTTCCAACAAAGAATCTATTGAGCATATCGCCAGCCCTCTTGAGAACTCACATAACTTTACCATTTCATACACTCATTCCATTTCCACTCCTCTCCTAGACTTGGATCAACAAGAATTACAAAAGCCCTTACTAATTGGGGATCAAAAATCAAGCTTTGAAAAGAAAAATCTAAAAGTCAATAATAAAGAAAAGTCCTTTATTCCAAATCAAAATCAAAGTCAAGGATAAAACTCCTATAAAAGAAAAAGAACAAGAGTTGATCTCCCCTAATATCAAAATAACTAGGGGCAAAAGTTCTAAAATTTCAAGTCAAAAAGCATACTTGTTGATCCTAAGTCTCCATCATGCTATCCTAGTTTCACTTCTTTTCACAATCATAAGCCTTCATAACTCTTCCACTTGTTCCACACATCCATCCCCTTCTAGCGATACATCATGGACCTTTAATGGAGCTTCCTCGCAGGACTTTGTTATCAAGGATGCCCAAACTTCTTCAGGTGAAACGCATACAGGCCTGTGTAGTCCACACACTAGTAATTCTATCTCAATTCCTTCATCGAGGAAGACATTCACTCGAGCTACACATCATTCAGTCAAGGAACAATGCAGTTACAATCACAAAGTCAAGCCTCACAAATTTGAGGTAGGGGACTTAGTTCTCAGAGAAAATCCTAAAAATCAGCAAGACAAAGAGAAGGGCAAGTTCAAACCAAATTGGCTTGGTCCTTACATCATTACAGTAGCATATGGATCTGGTGCATATCATCTCTCAACTACAGAAGGTGAACCTTTGGAGGATCCTATCAACAAAATGCACCTTCGCAAGTTCTACACATAGCTCTTCGAAATATCCAAAAAATTCAAAAATACAAAAAAAAAATCAAAAAAAAAAAAACAAAAAAATCAAAAATTTCAAAAATACAAAAAAAAATAAAAAAAATTCAAAAATACAAAAAAATTCTAAAACAAAAAAATCGTTACTTGGTGAAAACCTGGCAAACAGGTGCCTTGTGACACAAAAAATATTGAAAAATAAAAAAAGTAAAGACAAATAATTTCGTCCAATGGTGAAAACCACTTCGGTGGCGCCCTGGCCAAGTACCACAATGAAAACTGGGTCACCAGCGCCATGTGTAGAGACATTGCTCCTCCCTCCTTCAGGATTC
The DNA here is from genome assembly GCF_030272615.1 of Cryptomeria japonica. Lineage (NCBI taxonomy): Eukaryota > Viridiplantae > Streptophyta > Pinopsida > Cupressales > Cupressaceae > Cryptomeria > Cryptomeria japonica. The sequence goes on along the minus strand of NC_081411.1, from coordinate 802,263,271 downwards.
CATTTCCTTCATTCTTCACTTTGCACACACTCACAACCAATTCATCCATAATAAACTTACCCATTCCCATCATGGCTTGTTATTGATCTGCCTAAGATTGGTTAGCCATTCATAATAAACATTCATTTTCATCCCTTTCCATCCATAATAAATCAGATCCTATTTGTGGCTAAGGCAAATCCTACGTCTAGTGATGGGGGTGGAACTGAGAACATCACATGTTTTCGAGGAGTATAGTTTCTTCCAGCTTCCTTCAGTCTGTCCGCACACAATCCGCAATAAAGTTTCATCTTCTCCGCAATAAAGTATCAGTTTCATGGATTCAATCAATTTCAGATGAGACAGCAAAAACAATGGGCTTCAACAAATCAAATCTTTCAACAGACTCAAACAACATTATGGTTCAGTGCTATCTATCCTTTCTGTGAAAGTAAACATTGTGACCACAATCAAATAAGACTTATACAAGTGACAAGAGACACTAAACTTGAGGACTACAGTGGATGTTGGTGTCAAGTCTTGGTTTTCTTTTGATTTTATCTTTTTTGGTGACATGTCTTTTAGCTTTTCCGGGATGTCTTTGACTAGAGATTCTATCTTCAGGATGTCTTTGACTAGAAAGGCGAGGATGGGGTATTGTCACCTATTTGTATTTACTGTCTGTGGATTGTCTCTTAGTAATGCTATGACTTGTCAAAGGACATGAGGACACTGTGAGTCTAGTGTGAACTGGGGCATTCCTTGTTTGTGACTGTCTTATCTCCATGCAAACAGGTACAATGACTTTCTAGGTCAAACATATGCCTCGATTGTCATAACCTACTTACCATAATAAAGCTCAATGATGATAACGCACAAGAAGCTCTTTCACTTTCATATCTTCTATCTTCCATCCCCCTTTCTTGATTGACTTCCATCGTCCTTCTCGAGTCCGCATAGCTTGCTATCACATGACTCAGTATAATGACACACCAAAAACATTTGCATTTCATGTAGTTGCACCTACATTACCACATATAGGCATTTCATACATACATATAGATATCACAACTGCATCACATCCTACACACAACACCTGTTAGCACAATTTACATTTGCATTATCATATTCATCTACATTACATACATTCACATTTGCATCATGCATACACATATAAAACATAAAAGAACAAAAATATATTGCATTGCATCATATACATATTTGCATCCATATCATAAGCATCACATAAGAACATCTCATCACATAGGTACACATGCATATAGCTGCCGCAAAGATGCATCATCTCATATATATATATATAAAGTGTCATGATACAATGATGTCAAAATCATATGGCTACAATCACCCGCAGGTGTCTACATCATTATACAAAATTGTACAAAACTAATACAGAGGAACTCACTGATCACTCTTGCCAACACTATTGGTAGTGCTAATCCTATCCATGTCATGGTATCCCATGCCACGTGTCCCACCCTCATCTCTAGTCTTGGATCCTAGAACACTCATCTAAGGGCATCCCTGTCTCCATCTTGATCGTACGAAATCAGCTCCCCATCAATCGGTATCCGTATAATCCTATATACATCCTCCAAGGTGATTGTCATCTCACCCATCGGCAAATGAAACGTGCACGTCTCAGAGTGCCATCTCTCAGCCAGCGCAGTCAGCAAACCCATGTTTGCTCGAAACTCAGGCACATATAGCACATGTCTCAAACCCATCTCCTCGATGGTAGCTCTATCCTCAAGTGACAACTCAGGTCGCAACCTCTGGGTCGATGGGAATCTCTCCCATGACTCTAGCATCGGCAAATACTCCTACAGTCAAACAACTCAATCATTTCAGTTATAGTGGCATTCACTGTTTATCACAAAATGCTACTCGCTATCTAAATGCATATGGCTATTTATCCTAGTGGTACTCACTGTTCATCACAAAGCACTACATGTGTGACACTCCCTATTCATCACAAAGTGTTACTCACATTTGCACTCCCTATTCATCACAAAGTGCTGCTCATATTTCAGTACTCCCTGTTCATCACAAAGTACTCTATCTTGGTACTCACTGTTCATCACAAAGTGCCTTGATCTATCCTAGTCTTCCTAGAGGACCTACTTGAGTGTATCCTCTCAGCAACTTATCCAATCGATAGCGTATGTTCATCATAGAACTGTCAATTTGACCTAGAAGACACAAATTCACATTTTTGGACACAAACGTGCTTTCCTGACATAAACACGCATTTATTACATTACCTAGTATGCATTAATGACAACAATAAATGCATCAAAGTGCAAGGAGGTTTTGTGGTACTTACTGGCTCTCCTGCCTCTGCTGGCCTTTGAAATTGGCAAATGCGGTCGAATCTGTGAGTGAAAGCCATCGCTGCTGATTGCTCCTGCTCTATTTTTGCTCTGCAATATGCTCTTGTGAATGTGTAGATGACAATGAGGATGTATTTTCCCCTGTGGTGTATCTTATAGCCTACCCTAGCCCTCGCATTCATTTCCCGAGTCAGTCTTTGTTATCCTGTGACTTTGTCACTTTATCCGGTCAATCCATTCTATCTTGTCTTTCTTATCGAGAGATTGTCTGCAATCTTTTCAGACATTTTCATCCAATCTCTCGAGGGGGCATATCATTCCCATCTTGGGGCAACTTTGTATCAGTTCATATTATCTTCTTTGAAACAACACGACAAGCCGCATTGTCTCAAAGAGGGGCAAAATGTAGACACCCAAAATTGTCATGTCTAATTAAATAAATATTTTATTTATTTAATTATCTAAACTTAATATCTTCTATTAATTAAATAAATCTTTATTTATTTAATTAATTCATTTATCCTCTTCTAGCCTTATTTCTCATTTAAATAAATACATTTATTTATTTAAATTATCATTTTCCTAAATTAAATAAATATCTTATTTATTTAATTGATCCCACTTCTTCTATTAATTAAACAAATCTTTATTTATTTAATTAATTCATTAACCTTTTCTACCCATGACACATGTCATTCATCTCTTAATTCATACACTACCTACCCCTTTCATTATTTTATTATTTCTTTTACCTACCCTCTAATCATAGCCGACCTCCTTTTACACCTCTCAATCTTATCCCTCCATTTCATATAGTGTCTTCTATATAAGGAGATGCTTCCTTCATTATTAGACCCTAATCATTCTATGCATCCTAATCATTCATGCTAATCATCTTTTATGCAATTGACTACACTATTATCCTACTTGCAACCACATTCCGTTCTTTGTTGAGCTCTTGTGCATATAAAATCTAAGAGCAAATATATCAAGCAAGATCAATGGAGATAGGAAGAATCGAGATCAAAACCCTATTGGACATGTGATGGTATAATCTTTGTGATTTCATGTGATTTGCATTGTCTTAGGTAATCTTCATATGTTATGGTGGATCTTTGTTGATTGTTAGGCTAGGGTTTTCTGGTTGAATTCATTTAGCCTTTCAATATTGTTATTATTGTTATCCATTTTCACCATATACAGGTATTACCATTTACAAGTTGGTTTTTCTATCAATGCCAAAGAGGGAGATTGTTGATATTCATTAAGGATATTGAGAAGGTTGTTGGAGATTATTGATATAACTGAAAAAGGATGATAACTATCTTTATAACATTATTTTGTCATTGATGTCAAGAAATTGATTTTCTGATTTAGTATGATGTTGCAATATCTTGAGAAGATTGATTTGAAGAGAATTAAGATGTCGGTAAGTGACACAGAAAGAATGTGATAAGAAAGGGGAGAAAAAAGATATTCAATGGGCAACTATTACCGAGTTAGACAATGATGAGATCATGATGTTTAGATTGTTTTGATATCCTACATATGCTGTTAATTGTAAGGTTAATACTATACTATGTCACCGACCAAAGAACCTAGTTGGTAAACCCTAAGATTATCAATATCAGTTAATGAAGGTGGAATGTCTACCGAGTAAAGTTTAGTATTTACCGAATTGCAACCGAGTTATCACAGATCGCATTGGATGGATAAAAGCATTATTTAATGAAGGACAATGACTAGCTGGAGATCTATAAATGATTGGTATGTCATGCATGAAGTTTGTTAAGGATCTACGGCAATGGAAAATCAAGATAAAGATCTACAGCATAGATTGAACTGCAATAACCTTGTACAAGTTCCCAGGCAAGGTAAAACGTTTTCAGATAGAAGGATACATTGAACCTAGTCAAGATTCAAGATCTGATGGCTTAGATTGATCATGGGAAATGTGATCAGGGAGATTCAATAGTTAGCAAATTGTTTATAAATAAGAAATTATTGATGAACAATGTATGCAGGCAAGTGTAACCACAGGGATGCTACATAGTGATTACCGAGCACAAAAGCTTGAAGACCTGTTTGAATAATAGAGTAAGGAGCCCAACAGAGGGACAAGCTAAGTTTTAAGACAAGATTGTTTTGAGCAAACAAGAATCTACTTTAGCATTTTAGATGTGAAGTTTCAAATATATTTATTACTGTTGTTTATTTTGTAAGTGACAGAAAATCTCTTAGCCGAGTGGACTTAACAGTCTTATTTTCTAAATCCTCTAGTAAGGTAACATTCTAAATGAGTGTTTGAAATCCTTTGACAAGGTCACTTCTAAAAAAGTGAAGATCCTAACAGATCTGAGGGAAATCCCTTAACTAGGTCACATCTGGCAATGTGTTTGTAATCTTTAACAGGATTTGCTTTTAACCGAGCATACTCTAGAAGAGTATATTTCTTAGTGGGTCCGAAATCCCATAGTGGTTTTTCCCTATTGGGTTTCCATGTTAAATCTGGTGTTATATGTGTTATGATGATTATTTATTTATGAGTTAGCATGTTAGGAGTTTTTGGTTATATTGTTGAAGTATAAGTTACCAAGGTTGAATCTATTGATTTTATGGAAGATTAAGTTTGTATGATTCAGCCCCCCCTCTCATCTTGTTAGCTATTGGCATCAGAACTTTCCAGAAGGAAGGATACCCAAACAAGGGTTAATCATCAAACATCCACCAATGCAAATGTTTGCAAAACCCATAATATCTCAAAGGGTTTTAGCTAAAGAATTATCATTTGAAACTCTAGACTAACTCCGAGTGGGGGCCTTGAACTTGAATGTTCTCCAATTAAATTAGTATTGGAGAAGAAGAAAAAGAGATGAAAGGTCAATCGACTGAGAATGAAGAAGAAGTAATTTCTACTATACAAGTTCCTATGGGCTCTCTATTGTAGGTTATCTCCTCCTCTTCTTCTTTCATCTCAGTCTTTGGTAATTTGGTTTATTCTTGTGTTTGTGTAAAGATTTGTAGATCTCATCCTTGCCACACAAGTTTTTTGGCATGCATCCTCTCTTGCAAATGTGTCATTAGCCAAGGCCTCTAAGGAGCCTAAACCTACACCACAAGTCTCACCTTTTCCTAGCATCAGTAAAAGATCTCCTGCAATTTTATTTATGACTTAAGTATGAGTGCAAATTCCTACCTCAGAATTCACGTTCATGAAAATGATTCCTGCTTTTCCAAAAATTGGGTCAACCACACCCTTTTTAGACTATCAAGACCTTTTTCTACCTCCAATAACATTTTTAGCCCTTCAAAGACAACAATCACTTTGTATAACATCCCTGAATTTTACATGAATCCATTGATGAAGTGTAAACCTAATGATGAAAAAGTGGGGAAACCAAGATGATATAAAAAACATGTCAAAAGGAGGGAAATGGAGGGAAATCAAACTTCCAACCCACAACTTTGTCATCGAGGCCTATTCACAAACCTAAATAGTCAAAACCGTGTATGGGCTCCCTATACTATAAACAACACATATGGGTTATTTTTTAAACAAAGGCATGTATGGGGTGTCTTTACAATAAGAAACATGTACGTGATGTTAAAGATAATACAACACGTATGCGCTTCTGCCTATTTTTAAAATGTGGGTGTGTACATACATATATGTATATGTAGAATATGTAGAATATGATATTTTATGTATATAAAGTATGTATATATAATATATAATATATTATATAGTATATAATAATATATAATATATTATATAGTATATAATAATATATAATATATTATATAGTATATAATAATATATAATATATAATATATTGTGTATACATACACACATATGTGTGTATGTATGTGTATTGCCATTCGATATTTTATGTTTATTATATATATGTGTATGTACGTATATTGATATATATTGTCTTTTGATATCTTATTATATTATATTGTATTGTATTCCTCTATCTCTCATAGACACACTCTCTCTCTCAGGATCCCACATAACACCTAATGACCTCTTCAGACCATGTATGATAACTCAAGAGGTCAAATGGTGTCTTAAGGGGTCATATGGTGTTGTAATACATGTGGCTCAATTAGGATCCCAGCTCAATAAGGACCCCACGTGACCCCTAATTACATCATGTGATATGTCTTCCTCTCCCCGCATCTCCTTCTCTCTCTCTCTCTCTCTCTCTCTCTCTCTCTCTCCAGATGCCACATGCACAACATGACCCTATAGGAGCATATGATGTCCTAAGAGGTCATACAATGTCCCAACATGCCAAGATGAACCATTTTTACAATATAAAAAGCAGTGCAAATACTACTTACAAAATTTGACACCTAAGAGGTCATACAATGTCCTAAGGGGTCATAGGACACCATATGACCCCTTAGAACACCATACAACCCATAATGATACCAAATGATGTCTCAACGGATCATATGGTGTCATAAAGGGTGGTAGGACACAATATGATCCCTAAGGACATATTACATTACCCATAATGACACCTAAGGGGTCATATGGTGTCCTAAGAGGTCATAGGACAATGTATGACCCCACATAACACCACCTAAACCTTTAGGAGCATATGATATCCTAAGGGGTGATATAGTATCCTAAGGTGGCAAGATGAACCTTTATTACAATATAAAAAGTAGTGCCAATACTGCTTAAAAGAGTAACAAACTAGCAAGGTCCCCCTTCCTCCCTTCCTCCACACCCCATCCCTCTTTCTCTTCTTCCCTCCCTCCCCACTCTTTCTCTCTCCCTACCCCCTTTATCTCCCTTTATATTGTCTTATTGCAATTAGGTCTACCATGTAGTAGTCACCATTTGGATGAACATTAGACCTAATAATCATAGGCTCCACAGTTTGAGCAGCAGAGGCTATGCTTTCCTTGATATTCTTAGTATTTGAATCAGTGTACAAAACCCATTGTGCATCATGCCTCAACCACACTCCTCTTGTTGTTGGGCTTTGGAAAATATTTGGTAATGCACATTTTTTCCATCCTCTCTCTCTCTCTCTCTCTCTCTCTCTCTCTCTCTCTACTAGTATATATCCTCTTCTTCTCACTCAATAATAGCACATCTTGCTGGTATAGATCTTTTTCTGCTCACTCAATACTACATCATCGACACACTCTACAATTCGCAACAACTCTAACTTACAACATCACTTTTATCTTGCATCATAAAAATAGTTCATCACAATGTCATTTTATAGACATTAGATTTCATGTCGGCTCAAGAACTCCATCACAATTTCCTAGGTGCAGTCTATCTGAACAATCTTTCATAAAACATCATAGATTACCAACAAATCTGTCAGTTAGGGATAACTCATCACACAATCAATGAAATCGGTTGGAACACCGATATCAGTTAAGAGTTAACATCTTCCAATGCATAGACCGGTTGTCCTCCATTCACTTCCTTGTTGATCTCCACAATATCTCCAAACTGGTGTCAATGACAATGACTAAAACCAGTGGCATTCCTGCATATACCGGTTGTCTACACATACTTGTTAGAAACCTTGAAACTGGTTAGACTCCTTTATACAAATGATACCAGTTCACAATACTAAGACTTAGGAATAGTACCTATTTCTCTTGACTAAGATGACCATTACAATATGACCATATGTGTGTGTATATGTGCCATCAATTACAACACATGAAGTTATCCATTACAAAAAATATCATCAAGCCAACAATCTCCCCCTTTGGCATTGATGGCAACACTTAGAAAATTTTACAGCTTTACAACTAAGTGTGCTTACAAAAATTGTACATACAAAATTTTCACAACAAATACATATTTCTACTCCCCCTTTGACAACAATGCCAAGTTGAAAAGTAAAATACATATATACATAAATATAAGAGTTTTTCAAGGAGTGTTCACTACAATTTTTAAGAAAATGTCACTCAAAGTAATCTTCATCTGAGTAAAATCATTATCCCATGTTTGCAATAATAATTCAGTGATCTCAATGGTTGTCATAACTTTTGCTATGAATTCTTCCATTACATCTATTGTGCTCATTTCTGGGGTCGACAAAACCGCTTCTGCATCCTTGTATACCCGTTGTAAGATGTCCACTTTAGGTCTCAACTGGTTCTTTAGTTATTTCAAAGATCTTAAGTGCTTAACCTATTCACAATCATAAACATCTAACCGATGTTGTAAAACATCAACGGATTTACCAAAGTCCAAGGCTGAGTCCTATAATGGTACATAATCATTACATATCTTCTCTAGTTCCTTTTCAGTCTCTTCTTGCCTTTTCTTTAAATCAGAATAGAAAAATCAACACCACTTCAAATACAGACCGGTAAAAACAATTAACTAGTTTACTTAAAACTATGTATTGAATCCAAAATGATGTTAAAACATTCACAACAAGTAAAACATCCACCATAACACAAGTGTTTATATGTGGAAAATTCGACTCGAAAAAAGCACGGTGAGATAGGACTCACAAGTTAACTATTTGCAGTAATAGTTATCTGATCGGTTAAGGTCTACAAAGTGCTCTTCTAGGAGTGAGTCCTATTAAAGATCCCAATGTCGTGTTAGGTGCTATACCCTATTAAAGGTAGTACCCTGTTAGGAGTAACCTCAATTGAGGATTTCAAAACCCAAACTAATGGATCACCTAGTTAGAGGATTTGTACAATAAAGCTTGTTAGAGCTTACCCGATTAGGGGATTTGACTATTGTAGTGATTAGAAAATAACAGGTAGAAAACATCTAATAATAACACATCTTGCTGGTATAGATCCTCTTTTGCTCACTCAATCCTGCATCATTGACATACTCTACAATTTGCAACAACTTGAACTTACAACATTAGTTGTATCTTGCATCATAAAAATAGTTCATCACAATGTCATTCTATAAACATTAGATTTCATGTTGTCTCAGGAACTCCATCACAATTTCATAGGTATAGTGTATCTCAACAATCTTTCATTAGACATCACAGATTACCGCCAAATTTGTCGGTTACGGATAACTCATCACACAATCAATAAAACCGGTTGGAACATCCATACCAGTTAAGAGTTAACTTCTTCCAACTCATAGACTGATTGTCCTCCATTTGCTTCCTTGTTGATCTCCGTAGTATCTCCAAACTGGTGTAAGTGATAATGACCAAAACCAATGTCATTCCTGCATATATCCATTGTCTAGACATACCGGTTAGACACCTTCAAACTAGTTGGACTCCTCTATACAAATGATACCGGTTTGCAATACTAAGACTTAGAAATAGTACCATTTTTTCCTGACTAAGATAACTATTACAATGTGAATGTGTGTGTGTGTATATGTGCCATCAATGACAACACATAAAGTCATCCATTACAAAAATAATCATCAAGCCAACTGAATAAATGTACAAAACCCAATGTGCATCATCCCTCAACCACACTCCTTCTGTTGTTGGGCTTTAGACAATCTTTGGTAATTCACATTTTTTACGTCCTCTCTCTCTCTCTCTTTTTCATTCCTCTCTCTCTCTCTCTCTCTCTCTCTCTCTCTCTCTCTTTCTCTCTCTTCCACTCTCTCTATCCCTCCCTCCCTTTAGCACCCTCTCTCTCTCTCTCTCTCTCTCTCTCTCTCTCTCCCTTTTCTATTATCTCTCTCCCTCCCTCTCCCTCTCTCTCTCCCTCTTTTCCCCTTTCCCTCCCTTTCTCTCTCTCCCTCCCGTTCTCCCTCCCCACTCTTTCCCTCCCCTACCCTCTTTATCTCCCTTACTTTATAATGTTGTATTTTAATTAGGTCTTCCATGTGGTGGTCACCATTTGGATGAACACTAGACCTAATAATCCCAAGGTCCGTAGTTTGAGAAGAAGAGGCTATGCTTTCCTTTGATATTCTTAGCATTTGAATAAGTGTACAAAACCCATTGTGCATCATCCCTCAACCACACTCCTCCTATTGTTTGGCTTTGGGAAATCTTTGGTAATGCACATTTTTTCTTTCCAATAGTTTCCCCTGCAATTCTCAGAATACTAAGAGCCACATAATAGAGTTGCTTCCAAGCTGATGGTCAAGCCAATGGTCTAAAATAAATATTCTCACATTTTTGCAGTCACGTGAAATAAATATTCTCATGTTTTTTAGTCATGTCAAATAAATAAAAGTTCTTTAAAAGATATATGTATAGATATTAAACTTTAATCTCTCTCTCCCCCCCCATTTTCCACCCCCTCTCCCCCCTCTACTTCTCTCCCTTTTCCACCCTCCCTCTCTCTCTCTCTCTCTCTCTCTCTCTCTCTCTCTCTCTCTCTCTCTCTCTCTCTCTCTCTCTCTCCCTCTCTCTCTCTCTCTCTCTCTCTCTCTCTCCCTCCCTTTTCCACCCTCTCTCTCCCTTTTCCATTATCTCTCTCTCTCCTTCCCTCTCCATCTCTCTTCCTCCCTCCCTCCCTCTCCCTCCCTCTCCCTCTCCCTCTATCTATCTCCCTATCTCCCCCTCTCCATCACTCTCCCTATCCCTCTCTCCCTATCTCCCCCTCTCCCTTGCTCTCCCTCTCTCTCTCTCCCTCTCTCCCTCTCTCCCTCTCCCCCGCTCTCCCTCTCTCTCCCTTTCCCCCTTATCCCTCCCTCCCTTTTCCTTCATTTTTTCTTTACTACAAAAGGTGTGTATGGGGTAGTGGGACTATTAGTTTGCTGGTCTACTAAACATTTTTAAGGCCTAACATCGCATACGGGGTACCGAGAATATTAACATTGGTTTGCAAATATTTTTTAGGGCCTAAAAATGCATAAGGGGTTACTAAAAAGATTGTGCATGCAGTACTAGGACATATACTTTTAATTGCCCAGTCACCTCAATGACCTCAAAAGACATTTTTGAGGTCGCCGAAGGGCCCAAGGCCCACTACAACTGTGTCTATGCTTCGGTGACTATTTTATTCATAGAAGTAAGTGAATTTTTTGTTTATGTATGATTTCAATTGATTAAATTGTTGTTCTTATTAGTTTTGTGAATTTTATTGTGATTGTTTAGTAGTTTTGATTCAAGAAAACAATGATAATTCTCAAATTTATGGTTATTTGATTATTTATGAGCTTTTTTTTACATATATATGTATTATGATTCTATTTAGGACAATCGATATCAACCATGGGAAAGAACAAGCGAGGAATGATGGAACAACAAGAGGTAAATGGAAAGACAAAGGCAGCATATGAAGAAATTACATGACATAAGAACAATGGGACAATAAGGTATGTCATCCTCAATATCTCAATTTGATTTACCAAATGAACATAATGTACCTAATGCAATTGAAGAAGAGACATTTGATTTACTATATGAACCTAATACAATTGAAGAAGAGACCACATTGAATAATCAACTAAATGATGAATATACACCTGCTTTATTTGATGAATTGAATGTACCCAATGCACGCAATGCACCAATGTTAACACCTCCTAGAATCATTCGTAGGAAATCAAAGTATCTAATTGACAATGATGAGAATATATTGAAGCCAATGCCTGATAAAATATATGAACAACCTTATAGGAGAATGGTTACGACAATATGGGAAAACTATTTTGAAAACTTAAATCAAACCGCAAGATATCAATTAATTGTTCAAATTATTAAAAATTTGAATTTTAGAGAGACAATGAAAATTCTAGGCCCAAGATCATTCGAAAGTAACAATGAAAGAACTATTATGATAAATCTATTTGATGCATAGCAAGCTATTGGTTCAAAATCATGTACTAAAGATTCTAATAATACTCAAAGTGTCATAACATCAACCATAATGAGAAAGAAAATTAAAAAAGGTCGTTTGATAAGCAAAACAAATAAATCATTAAAGGTTTGTAGAAAAACATTAAGTAAATAATTACAGAGGTGCGAAAAAATAGAGGAACCTAACAATAATTCTCTTTGGGAATTCTTGGGTACACTACCATGCAAAGACAAGGTTGTTGTTGATGCACTAAGAACATTAATTAATTTTTTTTTGGATGACAACATATGAGTTTCGCCCAACCAAAGAGATATTGTTAGACGGAAAATCAAGTCTACAAATCGTGAGCCACATGCCAAACAATATTTAGGTATGACTCAAACAAAATTTTAATGAAAGATTCCTTGAAACGTTTCCTCAAATTAGAATTCGTCAAAGATTTTTTGAAATGGGAAAACCTTTTTATATTAAGATCAATCATGTACACACCACATGTTGTTGTAGGATGCATATTGAATGTTCCATGCACTATGATATTTTTTATCATATTTGTTCTACTTTGCACACTAATGATGTTTTGTAGGAATGCAATATACAAGAACCTCCTAAGTCAACAAGAGAATTTATTTCAAGTGTGCTATGTAATAGACATGATGGTTGCATTTATTATAAGATGCCTTGTTTTGAAGGTTCTTGTGCTATATGTGGTGGTTTGCAACATTTACCAAGATGTGTGCATTTGGAGAGCACACATGAAATTGGTACAAAACTAGTTTCTTTTGGAAAATACAAGATAGTCACATATGGACTTAAAGATGGAAAATATTTGAAGAGATGTGAGTTACTAAAAAGTGATATATGTGTAGCTGAATTTATGAAAAATGTTTCAAGAGAAACTAGTTTATGAGTACATAATGCATCCACATAGAGCTCGATGGTTAGATGAGAAATTCAAGTTATGTAAGGACACATTTCCTATTGGCACCGTTGTCTCTATCATTGATTTTTCTAAAAATTATACACTACAACCTCAAAATGAAGTGCAATCTATGTATTATCATTCTACACAAGTTTCTATTTTTGTACACAAAACATTCATGCATGCAAATGATAGAATAGAGGAGGATAGGAAGATTGCAAGAGAGTATCACTTTGACATAAGTGATGATTGTACTCATTCATCAGAGTTTGTATAAGGATTCTTTAAAGTTTTCTATGATAATTTAAAGGAAAGAAACATACAATACAACCAACACTTAATATGGTCAAATAATTACACCACATAATCCAAGAGTGAAAGGATGTTTTATTGGTTGACAAAGATGCATATGACAAGTGGTGTATAACATTTTTGGAATTTCATGGAGGCTGGACATGGTAAGGGAGAGCACAATGGTGCAGGAGCATGTGTGAAAAGAGCCCTAGCTAGAGAAGAATTGAAGTACGAAGGCAATGCTAAGTTGATAGATGCAAAAACCATTGTGTGATGGTGTGTTTATATAATAGGTCCAGGTAATCTAGGTACGTCAGTGGTTTGCAGATATTTTTGGTTAATCACTAAATCTAGCATTAAAAACTATCTAGATTATTGTACAGTTGCAGGAGTGAGTGACATGCACTCATATATGAGTTCAAATGCAAGTTCACTATTAATTTATATGAGACAGATGGTATATTTTTTCTCTTCATGCATGTATTTTTTGTTGGAAGAATGTGAATCACAAGAGTGGGTTGACAAATGGTCTTGTAGACCGTTGGCTCCCATTTATACATATCAAATTCCTAAAGCACTATAATTGAGACAGATGAAAACATCAGTGGATTTTGACCATCTATCCGACCTAGTGGATTCATGTGATTTTTTGAGTTATTTCTTTTGTAAGTATTCTTTTTGGTTAATTTTTTGTACATCACACTTTATTTTTGGTATTAATTATCACTTTATAAAATGCAGGTCATGTTTATGCGGTTATTGCAAAAAGAGAACAATGAAGAAGGAACAGATTACTTTTTGTATCGTTGTGTTGAGCCTAAAAGAAAATTTACAACCACAATCATTGATGGAGAGGGTATTGAGTATCCAATAAGGTATATTGTCATGATAGGAAGATGGCTTAGGAGATACCCTATCAAGAATTTTAATGTTTAGTTGTTCAAGGACTTTGAAACACACAAACATATTCTTCATTTCTCCAACCTTGTTGTTGCAACAAATATTCATTTGATGAAGTATCGTGGTAGACCTCATAACAAGATTTTATGGAAAGTTCATGAATCTGACCATGAGGCAATACTTGACACAATATGGGTTAGAGTCAATCGTGAAGGCTCACTTGATTGATTCTATGGTTCAAAGTAGAATGATTTTCATAATTTTGTATATATCATTGGGGAATTTTTCTATATTCATTTTTTGTATATATAAATACCCATGAGATGATTTGTACATGTTTAGGGGCATAATTTTGTATATTTAAATGGACGTGAGCTGATTTGTACAACTTTGACAACAACTGAGCAAATTTTACAACAATTGAGCAAATTTTACATCTTTTATCGAAATGACCCCAAACTTTCACAAATGGCTTCAAATGATTATTAATGGTCCTAAATTACATTATTTAGATTAAAAAATGGTAAAACAAGATGAGAACGTAAATTTTACCATTACAAGTATGAGGTGCTCTCGCACCACACACATCGACAAATATAAATGAGAGAAATCAAAAGCATCAACTGATCATTACCATGGATCAAATCTAACCATTACCATTGAATTTCATTTTAATTGAAACTAAGAGTTTTGTAGGGTTAATTAAATATTTTATAAGGTTTATCAAATCATATTCCACTATTGCAATGTTTTATATCGTATTTTTTTGTTGTTTATATTCATATTGTTATTGCAATGTTTTATATCATAGGAAAATATTCATTTAGCTTTATAAAAGGGAAACCACTGAATACAATGAATACACAATAATGAGCTCAATACAAGGAGTTTTGTAGGGTTAATTCAACATTTTAGAAAGTTTATCAAATCATATTCCACAATCGCAATGTTTTATATCATTGATTTTTGTTGTTTATATTCATATTTTTATCTTATAAGCAAATAATCATTCAACTTTATAAAAACACAACCACCAAATAAAATGAATACACATTTATTGGATCAAATATCAACATTTATATATATCCAAAAAGGCATGTATGCCAAGACAGTACATGTATTACAAAAATGTGGCATATGTCATGTCCAAATCGATATACAATAAAAATGTAGACTATATCTACATGTATTGGTCATTAAATGAAAAAAACTAACACTATATGATCCTATACTTGTGGTGGATCATTAAAATTGAGCCTCTTTGATGCAGTATGCGGCTCTATAGATGGTTGCAAAACCACAAATCAAAAGCCAAGTTAGAATCCTTTTGTAGAGAATAGTTCACAATTATCAACATAACTATGCATTTATCTATAATTTCTTTCCAATTGAAATGTAGATTACCTCATTGGCCGATCTCAGATCTAATGTAAGGCTCTCTTCTCCTTGACAGTCTTAGGAGTTTTCTTGAACACAAACTTCGAAGGCTCCAAGTTATGGTCGAACCACATAGGGGGCTATTGTAGATTAAATATACAATTAATACAATGTACTAACATATATACATCAAAAACACTAAAAATCTATAACGGTAAGTATTCTAGGTTAAAAACAATTAATGAATATATCAAACAAAAGTGTGTCGAAGCCTAAGATGCTTATCTAGTACACGAAGGAGGGCTCGCCATTGATGAAGCAACTATGGATATTTATTGTATGAAAAAATGATAAGATTATAAGTTTTCACTAGTTCACATGTACATGTGCATATAATCATCAAAACAAGAAATTAAAGTAGAGATACACAACTCTTCCCTCTCTTGATCCTCAGGCATATTAGGTACATTCAACATATCTACCTAGCTCAATGGACGCTATACATATAAATAGACAAAAAACACTAATCAAAATACAAATCCAAACTAAGACAATTTTAACCTCTTCAAACAATTGTACAACTAAAAATGTGTTCAATTACCTTGTTCCCATATTTTGGCATCCTCGAGGATTTCTAAAAAACAAAAATTAACATGAGATATTAGTACAGATAATATTAAACATAATTTAACAAATCTAAAATAAAATGACTTGCATATTCCATAAAATGAATACATAAAATAAAGTGTACAAAATATGATACCGTATAGCCTTGAAGGCCAAACTCGATCGCTAAGAGCGTGACATATCAATCTGGGATATTTGGTCACCTGACAATGCCTACAAACAAAAAATTGTCAAGTATCAAAGAGAGTTAGTATATCTTATAATTTTTTTTAATTCAAAGTATACTATTCTATTTTAACATGTTACAAAATTTATACCTCAGGCATCGAAGTTGCCACTACCATAACTGCGGGAGGAATATCAGATATCACTATTGCATCCTGAAATGCATATTATTTGTATAAATTTAAATTTATCTATAAATAAAAATTCATTTACAATTATAAATTTTAAGTGAATGATAAATAAAATGCTATTAATTCAAAATAACACACCTATATCTGTGGCTCACTGCAAAACAACATGTCCATCAACTCATCTGTCAGTGCCACATCTTCAGTTGTGTGGGTCTAATATATACTCCCATAAATAGTACACAAATGGGATGTGGATCCATCTGTAGTGGCATCATCATCCATCCCTATGCATATCCCTGAGCAAGTGGCACACACATGCTAAATAGGCTCACTAGCACCACCTGCAACAACTAATGGCTCATCATCTGATACAAGAGGGTGTGCAAATTGTGTCCCATGTTGGATGATTACATCAGACCAATGTTGTAGCTACGTAAAGAGTCTATAGCTCCATCGAATATTTCATGTCTACTGGGATAGTCAAATGCACCTTAGGTTTGGGTGCTAGGGGGCGACAACTCTCCTCAGCTACTCGCCTATGGGCTACAAGTCTATCTTGGGCAGAGCTGCCACCTCTACTATGGAACTCTCCGATGTCAAAATAATTAGGCAACTCATTAAGGAGAAACTCATAGTATACTTTTCTCAAAAAATACAATGGTACCTCAAAATTATTACAAGGTGGTTTGTCAAAGACCATCATCCACCTCTGCCAAAAAACAATCTTCATTTGCAAATTGGTACACCAATGTATGCGAAAACTATTTGCATTAGGAAGCAACAAGTCACCAGTTCTAGGATCAACAAAAAGGGCACATATTTTTTGTTAAATAATGCTTCTATTTTTCACTCTCTCATATGATAACCCACTAGCATAATATTGATGAGACCTATCCCTATAGTTTCCCCATTTTGTAATTTGAGTAGAAACTGTAGTGGCACCACTAGCTAATGTTTCTAGGCTAGTGGCGAGGGATTTATGATGCTCAAGCTCAAATGTTTTCAATTTATTAATCAGTCTATTTATTTTAGTTTTGTTTTTCCCTAACTGATTAAGCAATTGCTCCTATATATCAAGTATACAGTCAAAAGGAGAAGCTGGAGGTGTATTTTGTAGGTTTTTTTTCAGGGTTTTGAGGAGGTGCACCCTGTTGTTGTTGTTGTGGATTTTCAGAATTGGGTTTGTGTAACAAAAAATAAAAAAACCTAATCAAAATAAATGAATTTAAATTTAAAACATAAAAAAATTTGAACAAATGTGAAAGAAAAACATAAATCAAGGAAAACCAACCTTGATCCATAGTGTTTGGGTGAGAAAAGAGGCAGCCCATGCGCAATTTAGTGAAAAAAAACCCAAATTCTCAACTCGCGGCCGCATGAAAAATAAGATACAACTGGCTAAATTTTTGTTTAATTGACTGGTACCACCTACATGGTGCTTTAGGACTTAAAACCACATACAAGGTTCTATGTCCTAAAGAATTGTATACGCGGTCATCTTTCTAAAGGAACCCCATATGCGCTTTTGCCCCTTTAAGCTCGAGGACAACAAACCTTAGCTCATATGGGGTGATTTGAATTTTCAGTACCATGAATGAGGTGCCTATTTTTTCATGATTTTTTAGTGTGTCCATTTTTTTGCACACCATCTTTGTGCACTTACCCATATAGGGTCCCCATCTATGTGGGGCAGTCAAGCACAACCATCTAAACAATCTCAACCAGAAAGAACACTGAAAAGAAAAGAAAAATATGTTTCTTAGCCAACCAATTGGAAAATAGTGATTGTATTCAATTAAGAGAACCAAATCATTATGAATTACACAACCCATGGCATCAACATTGACACATGAGTTCAACCTGACCCTAAGACAAAGTAGAATTTATGGAAGAAACATAGAAAGTGGTTGATTATAGTTTCTTCAAGTTGAGTAGGAGTAGATCAAGTTAGAGATAAAATTGTAGAATATGGATGCCACACTCAAAAGGAGAGAGAAGGTGAAATAAGTGAGAAAGATTTGGAAATTAATGGCTTAAGAAAGGAAAATGAATATATATCATAAATAGTCCTTCATGACGAGTTGCAAAAAAAGTAGGCTTTAGATTGAAATCAATAATTTTATGGTTGTGATTGCCACATCAAGAAAAAGGAAGGAAGATTTGAATCAACATATCCAAGCTAAAGAGCAAGAGGTAACAAAAAGGTTGAAAATTCAGTAGACAAATTATAAAGAAATAACTTATATGAAGGCTTAATAAAAAAGGAGAGGAGTACTTAAGAATTCATAGATAGTCAATTTATCCAACTGCAAAGGGAATTACAAGATGACCGAGCATCAATAAAATCTGAAAAATTGAATAAAGAAATGGAGTCCACTATACAAATAAAGGATCAAGAGCTCCCAAAGTCCTAACTAAAAAAAGTTACCTCTCTACCAGAAGTAAGTAGATTGCAAAAGGAAATTGAAGATCAAAATTTCTATATGTAGCATTTGCAAGCTACCTTAACTTCCTTAGCTGAGAAATCCAATCTCCTCCCCATGCTTCAATGACTGTATGTATCTTATTGCTAGAAAAAAAAGATATTTATCACCTCCTTGCACCCAGCCTTTTAGTTTGTTGTGGATGCTAAAAACTTAGCAATATATGTTAGAAATTTAGTTGAGCAAACATTGCTAAAAATCGCTCCTAAGGTGACTGCATCTAAGTCACTAGTTGAAAAGATACACATGGAAAATAATGACTTGGTTGATACTGGCATCAATGATAGAAGGCTTAGCTTAAAATAAATACAATGAATAAATTGAATGCAATGCATTATCTATTAAGAATAAAAAATCCCTTAAAAACCTCGAGGTCACTATGACTCATATTCGAAACTTCTTTGAGCAATTAGTCTAGTTTGGGCTCCCTTATTTTCTCCTAAATGGAATAGTGTTGATTGAAGAACAAGTAATCCAATTTCTAGATAAAAGACAAAAAGATCAATAATCCTTAGAAAAACTAAGTTCCAAAACATTAATGGCTGAAATAGAGTAGATATTGTACCCTGCCACTTGACTAAAATTTCACTTCCATGCCTCACATTCTTCTCTAACAAGTATTTCATTCTGAGAGATGATTGATTTTTACCAAGCCTATGAAGCTTTTCAACTATTTCATAGTCCATTATTTAAAAGTTATAGGTTTTTTCTTCATTTATTTTTGTAGTTTTGATGTGAAACAAGAGATCTTGAGTATTTTTCCTTGCAAGAAAACAAGCCCAAAGTTGCCAAGTTTGCAGGCTCATCTATAGTGGTCACAGGCCATTCTATATTTTTAACTTATTGGTTTTAAGATTTAACTTGCCTTTTATTTTCATTATCTTTGGGTTTTGTTCTATATTTAAGTTTCTAAATGCTTTCATATGGAGGACACTTCATAACAGGTAAAATTTCAAAGGGTTCACAATTCACTTTTTCTTTGGAGGCATGTGAAGCCACCTTTTGTCATATTTACACATTTTCATCTAGAAGAGATTTTCATTTTAAAAGTCTATCAGAATATGCCATGTGGTGGACTCATGGAATTCTAAAGAAGATAGAAAGTTAAAGCCTTGGGAAAAGCCTAATATTGTGCCATGTTTCAAAGGTGGGAAAAGATAAAAGGGAATCAACAATTTGTGCAAAGATGATGAAACTTGGTGGCTAAGAAAAGATCTTGAAGAATTCAAATGGAAACAAATGAAAAATTTCTTCACAACATTGATTAACAATCATCTCAAGGAAGCGTTGAGTAGTGACATGTGTCCAAATAGAAATTTTATTCACAAAAGAAGATTCTATTTTAAAATAGTTGCAACTAAAAGTGATGGGAAACTAAGTGGTATTTAATTTATTTCTTGAAAGAGAAACTATTGATGATTATTTTCATCAAGAATTCAAGTGGTTGTAATAGGAACCATGATGATTAGTATATTTGGTGAATATGCTACCATGTATTTTGTTATGCTTATTGATTTTAGTTTGTGCTCTTGATCTATATATAAACTTATGGGTTTTATTTTTTAATTGGTTTATTAATTTTATCAATTCTATATAATCTCATGAATGAATAGATAAAAACATATAAGATTGTCCCAAGTTCGCCTTTACTGTGTGTTGGTTTTCATTAATGAATGAATTAATATTTTATGTCACTATGCGTATAATATTTGATTTTAATCTTAAGCGCTTATAACCAAAATTTAATTGTATAGATTCTTTAATTATTTTTTATCGCACTCTTTTGGTAATTTGTGATGTTTAAATTTGATATGATATCATGCTATTTGATGAACCAAAGGATTAGCAAGATATTTTGCAACCATTGAGAAATATGTATTTCTATAAAGCCTTAATAGATATGTTTCATGGTGTATGGCCTTATATGATTAGTTCTCTTTTCAAATATCAAGAAACAATGGTGTTATGTTCTTATTTATTAAAATGTCATGTTTTTAACCTTTTGATTAGTTTTCAAAAGTTATTGGCATATCGCCTCTGATTAGTTTATCCTAATTAATATTTTCTTTATACCCTCCCCCACAAATTCATGAAGAATCGAAATCTAAAATCTTGGAGGTCATTTATTGAAGTGGAGAGGGTCCCCTTCATCAAACTTCCCATAATTTTGTTCTTTTGTAGATGCAAATCTTAAAATCAACAGTGTTTAAAGAAGGATATATAAGTATATGATATAATTAAAATTGAAATATGAATTTTATGAATTATGCAATGTTTCTATTGATGTTAATCCTCTAAATATGTGTTCCTATGCCTAATGTTGGATTTTTTTTAGAAGCATATTGTTGAGAGAATTAGTACGCAAAGTGAATGTGTGGAAAATAATAATTGAAAACTAGTCAATAACCATTACAAATGTGTAGATCTGAATGCACAACATGAAGAAATACAAGATACAAGTTCTCAATATCTATAATCACTATGGAAAACACTAATTCTATAGGAACTAATGAACTTGGCATTTTCCTTAAAGAAAAGAGATTTGGAGATCAATAATATGTTTTTATATTTATGTAATGTTGGAAAAAGGGTGAATGAATGAAATCTAGAGGAAAGATTTTCTTCCCTTTGGGGAGAGATGAAAGTTTCACTTTGGATTCCCCTTCAAACACTTTTCATGCATTACATTAGAGAGGGGGGAAGATACACTAGATTCAACCTCTAGAGAAAGAGATGGAATTTTGAGTGATGATAAGTGAATCCCTCTTCTAAGATTGACATTTAACTGATTGAATTGTGTACTTATGATCAAGTGCAAAAGTGACAAAGATTTGAATATAACTCAAGATAGATTCATAGGATGAAGTTGTACACCTAGATCATGCAATAATCTACCGAAACGAAGTCACCCTATGAATTTGGGGAAAATTTGCCTGGACAGTGGTCCAAATGTACACAGTCCTCCAAAAAATCCATGAAATGAAAAGGGTTTTTCTACCTTTGCAAATGGAGCCCGAATCTGAAAGTACAACTGTGCACCTGCAACCTACACATAGAAAAGAGAGGGAAAGGTGTTGGGATTGGGGGTTTGCCTTCAGGTCAAACCCTAGTTTCAGAATTAACCAAATGATGAAAGAAAGTACTTGCAAGTAAATATAAATGAAAGACTAAACTATAAATCGCCTCAAGGGAGGTTGTGATAGAAATTTTGATAGAATTTCTAGTATGAAGTTGAATGTTGGAATGAATCTCCTCTTCAATGGTTGAATCCTTGACTTGAATGCAAGACCGATCCTTCAAGGGAGACTTGATAATGGTCAATGGTAGAAAGGAATGATTGAATGGTCTTGAATACTTGAATGTGTGATCTCATGTATCTGTGTTATGCCAAAATAGAAGGGGAAATACAACTTAAATACTTATCAATTAAGGCTAATTGACTAATTTTCCATTGCAGGCCGACATTGGGGGAGTCTGCCCACTCAATGTGCAATCTACAAAGCATATTTGAAAAGGGTCCTGCCCCAACATGGGGTAGGGGATAGGGGTGACACACCCCTGTCCTGCCCTTTTTTGCAAGACATGATGCAGTTCAAGTAGTGCGGAGGGCAAGCAAGATGTATTTCTCAGGTGCCGAACAAGTCTTTGGTCTTCAATCTGGCTTAGGGATTCAAATCGCATGCATGAGGAACTTAATATGGTCAAAATTTTGTAGGGTCGTGGTTTTATGACACTACAATTTAATTTGAGAGGTAATGCATACTCTCTATTATTATCAAATTTGGAAAGAGAAATACTAATGGTATACTTGGGAGCACTAGGCATTAGGTTTAATGATATTTAATGTATATATTTACACTCATAGTTGAGTTTTCTTTTATCCTAAAATAATGTGGATAACCTCTTGAGATTAGAATGAATTAATTTGTAGAGAAATAAAAAAGATTAGCGAAAAAAATACTAGTGCCTTTAATAATTGTTTGAAATTAACTTTCTTAGTCTACCATGTCAATAATAAAACCTAAAATCAATGCAAAAAAAATCTATATATTTAACTATGAAATGGAATTTATAGTTTTGTATAAACAAAAAAATAAATAAATGAATGACCAAATGCTATTTAAAATAAGTATCATTGATTCAAATAATTTAGAATTTTTGTAACGGTTTTGTTAATATATTTAGACCATCATGCGAAAAAAACTAAATTAGACAAAAAAAAAAGAATTAAATATTTACACGAAAGGTATAAAATGTTATTCAAATTACCTTATCCAAATATAGAAATTTAATCAAAGGGTTATGAAGATGCCTATAGTGTTTTAACAAGATATGATAAGATTAAAAGATAAAATGAAAATGAAAATAATTATTTTCTATTAAATTCAATAAGTGCTTTGAAGCTAAAAGGTAGTTTAGACATTAATTTAGGCAAACAAAACATATTCTAAGAAAAATGGATTTTATAATAGTTTGATAGTTCCCTTCAATTTTATCTTTGTGGGATGACTAATTGCTATAAATTTTATTTTTATTTTTTGACTTACATATTGGAGACTTTTTTGATGATATTTTGTTTCTCTTTGATGGCACCTTCAATATTCATATTATCTCATCTTCATTAGTTGAGTTTAATATTTAGGTATCTCCATAGTTTTGATTAAGTAAATTAGTATTGGGCCCAAACCCTTTACATATCAGCCTTCCAAGTTACACAAAGGGATCTCATTAGTAGTGAGACAACCCAAAAACCAAAAAAACTACATTCTAACAAAGGAACAAAGCATCAATCAATGTGACACAAGGGACTCAACCCTATAAATGATAATTGAGGTTTTAAATGATATCTTGAAACTTGACATAGACACATTAAAATGCAATAGAAGCATAAATGGAAGAGGCCAACTAGGAACTCAAAAGAAAAAGAGACATAAGTTTCATCTCACAACTATAACTATACCTAAAATAAGAGAAGAGAGGCTCAATCCTAGGTTCATAATCATAGAAGAAGAAAAGGGAAAAAATAGAGGTAAAGAGAAGTAGAAGCTAAGATAGATAGATTAGTAGAAATAAACTTGACACTCCAATAGGAAAGGACACCAACTTAGAGTTGAAAACCCAACTAGCTCTACATTTGAAGCCACCTAAATAGACTTAGATGTACTTAAACCCACCAAATAGTCCTGAATGATAGGACCAAGAATAAGACTAACTATATAGTCTACCTCAATAGGGTCAATAGGACATGCAATACCAAGAACCATTATATAAATCACCTCCATAGGACATATAGTAGAAAAAATAGGGGAACTTGTAGGAGGAGCCCCCCTCAGGACATTTAGGTCTAGGCGAGACACCCACAACTGAACAACACTGAAAGTAGGAATCATCCCAATTACCCAAGAGAATGAAATTAATCTCTAGAGGTTTCTTATGGGGAAGAAAGGGGAAAGGAGAAAAAATATAACTCCCTCTTGGATAAATAGAGAATGAAGGAACCCACCTAGAAACACCTAAACAAACTAGAAGTAAATAAGGAGAAACCTTGACCCTAATAGGAACAAAGGTGGTCAATCTATTCAAAGAAATCCCTCACTATGAATTATAGAAGGAAAACAACTAGGTGAATCTTCCAAGGAAAGATGACCCTACCCACATAGAACCAATCCAAGAGAAAAATAAAACACATTGGGAAGAGAAAATAAAGTGAAGAAAGGTCTAATAACAACATTTCCTAAAGTAGGAAACATCAAAATTATTAAAATCTCTCTCCCAAAAAATTTTACCTCACTACCAATCAAAATATATATGTGGCTACAATAACCTTCAGATATAAAAAAAGAGAAAAACAAAATATGTCTATAAAGGATGAGGGAAACCCAAAAGAGGGACCCTATAAGACATATCAAAGAAGAAGAACCAAAAGGAGGGAGAAGAGGGAAAAACATCTTGAAGCAACCCCAAAAAGTAGAGTTGGTCTAACCAAGAAGCTCTCACTAAACAAAAGGAAATAGAGATTACTAAATTTTCCAGAAAAGTCACATGAGGAGAGAAAATAAGAGATATATTATAGATAATAAAGATCTTTCTCTCATGAAACCACTTGCCAAAATAATGAAGGCATATAAAAGGCCAAAGCTCAAAGGTAGGACTAAAAGAAACTCTAGCATGAACCCTTTAAATAGAGAACCAATAGAAACACCAAGGTTGTGGATCCACCCACTACAAAGTAGAAAGCAAATTGACAAACAAAGATAAATAGAAAAGGGAGAAAAGAGCACTACCTTTGAATACTAATCACAAAAATAACCCTTCAGTGAAAACCCAAAACAAGGAGCATAAGCCTCTCTACATAGGAGACATTTTGTAATACTGAGATATCAACCCACATGCACAAGATAGAAGATGGCAAGTAGAGTAGGAACTAAAGACAACCCACAACTATGATCATCTCTTAGATTACATCAATAGATTCCATGCCTATATTGAGACCATCCTTACTTCCATAATCATCCCTTTCTCTCTTGAGAAAATGAAAAAGGTGACCCCTTGGCCCATGTGAAAACATTTCAATCTTTGTGTAGTGATTTTTCTCATGAACAAAGAATTCTAGATAATTTAGATGTCGAAACCTTTCTAGGGATAAATCTTTGTAATGGTATTTTCCTTTTTCTCCTTATTCTATTACATCATTTCAACAATTAGCTAATGCTTTCATTCAAAACATTTACAAAAAATTGGTCCCAAAATTACTTTGGTTTATTTTATTCATTGTAAGCAAGGAGTTAAAGATAACTAATTGATTTTATAGGTAGATATAAACACTTGTATTCTCAAATTTCTTATCCTATTCTTGATCATGATGTTCAAAGAATTTTTATTTCTAATTTACGAAAAGATATAAGATCATATAAGCTTTTATTTTTTGATTTTACATCTTTTATGCAATTGTGTGTATTGCTTAATAATTATCAAATTCAAGTGTGTCAATTTAAATTATCTCCTTCAATGGATTTGGTTGATAAGAATGAGAGAGCTCTTAACAATATTTTGTAAATTTTAAACCAAACGAAGGACACATCAAGATAATGACAACATCAATACTCAAGTAGTCACCATGACATTAGGTGTGGCTCCTTTATCCAAATATTTCAGAAAATAATGTACTCCTCTATCTGATCCTTTGCATAGAATAATGCCAAGGTTGATAAATACCAAATATTGAAACTTCCTCTCATCAATCCAATTGATACATCCAAACATTTTCCATCATATTATGAGCCCAAAGCCTTTTTCTAATATCAACATCAACCTAATCATGAAACTAAGAAGTTTTATAATTTTAGGAGTAAGATTCAAGACTTCATTGATAACAATACCATATTCGTAGCTGGTGTGAATGACAAAGGAACAAAATCCATAGCTCATCCTAATTAAAATACTAAAATCTTCACCAATCCTTTTCCTTCCAACTCTACTAATTTTATTGAGTCTAAGTCTCTCCCCTTTTCTCCCCATGACCTTTCTATTGAGTCTAATAACATTGTGAATCTCATTCACAAACCTCTACCTCCAAAAGAACTATGGATTACATCTGATGCTAGTGAACCTATTATTGCACCCACTGGCCAATTATATATCAGTGTGAAGATCAAAGATAAATTCTCACAAGGAGTTCTCATTGATCGAGTGTGTGTGGTTAATGTGATCATTTAAAAATATCATCACATTTTACAATTGCATTAAGTAACATATGGTAAATCTAATATTATGGTCAAGATATATGATGGTTTCTCTTGCCCTACAATTGGCTATATTACTTTTCCTATTGAGATTGGTACTGTGTTCTCAAATGTGACTTGTTTTTTATTATATAAGAAGGGAGAAGGCCCTAAAACTACGAAACAAAAATATTACCAAACAACAATATTATCCCCAGTTGAGAACAACCATCCCACAAAACATAGAAACAGACCCCCCAGATCAAAACTAAAAAAATCTGCATATCCCTATAGCTAAACCTACTAAGTCTAACAATTAATTCCATCTACCTATCTTACTAGAATCATAATAAGTGTCCATAATAAACATAACATTATCAGATTTTAACGTAATTTAGTCCAAATATATAGGCATGCGAGCCCAACATAAAAACCAAATCATAAACAAAAAACAAAAGAGAAGTTAATCCTTCTTTGTCAAGTTCCAGTTCCTCTAGAGCCTATCAATTTGAGTTTCTCAGGTGTCCAACTGGCAGTCTCCATCATCATCTTCTTTCGCTCCCTGTCCCCATTTTTCCAACTTCTTGTTTTTCTTCTTGATTTTACCATATACTGAAACCATACCCATAAAAAACTTTATTCATGACTACATCAGTAATACAACACAGGGCACTGAAGGCATTACAAATATTATCAAAATTATTTTTGTATTCCTTGTTATTCTCCTCCAAGTTAAAATTTATCCCTTTAACTCCTTTATTTGTTCAAGCACATCCTCATTGTTTTTATTTTTAGGTAGAGAATCCTGAAAATAGGGGACCATCTCTTTATCATCTAGATAGTTTGGGACCACCAAGATTTGGTTAGGGTTATCTGCATCCTCTTTTTTCACTATCCTCATCCTTTTCACTTTCTTACTCCATCTCTTCTTTTAAATCTTCCTCGAGGTCTTCATCTTTCACATGAAAGTCCTCATCCTTTGAATTATCCATGGAGGTTTCCTCATTATCTTCTGGGTTGTGGACTTCCTCCCTATTTTTTGCCATTTCCTTGTTTTCAAATTTACATTTTTCTTCTTGGCTCTAACTCTAGTTGATCTCCTTTCCCGTGAGATAATTTATTTTTTCTCTTGTTTGGGGGTCTTCTTTCTCATCCTTCGAGTCATGCAAATCAAGGTCTATAGTAATACTCTTTCTAATCAACTCTTTATCAGTTGTTTTGGCTTTGTCGGGGGTATTCTTTTGGGATTTCTATTTTTCTTTTGTCTGGGTTAACACTCAAAAGGGCCACTTCCAAGGGGAAAATCTCTTGAAGTATTTTCTTATCCTTGGGCTTACCTAGGGGACTAGAATCAGGTGAGTAGTAGGGTTTGGAGTCAATTAGCTCTGTCTTAGCTAGAGTACCCTATTTTTTCTTGGAAGTTTCCTCATTACTTGTCAAGGGAAGCAAACAACTATGGCTTGGGGAATCCTTAAAGGCAAATTTATAGAGCCAGTAAATAAGACCTTTATGGAGTGGAGGGTTAGCTCCATTCAAATTGCACAACTCTAAGGATGAGTACAAAAAATAGGGGAGGTTAATTTTATTGCCTTGTCTGATATGGTTGAGAATGGGGAAATGATATCCATGCACCATAGTATACCTCCCTTTTAAAGTAAAATACGTCATCACAAAATAACTAATAATGGGGTAAGGTTTAGGAAGTGTATAGCTAGGGCATTGCATGGTTTAGCAAATTTTAGGAAGAGGTAAGGTTTAGTAAATGTGACTTTTTCTATCATTCCTACATTTGATTAATTTTGTGTGAAGCTAGGACATTCTTGGCTCTCTTCCATGAAATCTATCCCTTCTACTATTCACAAATGTTTAAAATTCCATCATAATGACACTATAATAAAATTTAATCATTGACTTTACCAACCCACAATAAAGTGTGGTAATATCAACCTTGATTACTTTTGGCCTAAAAAAATTGATCCTCTTAAGCCTCGAAGTGACTCCCTTTTCCTATCTTATAAAAAGTGAAAGAATTATATGATCATGCCTTTGAGAAAGCCTAGAGACCTTAGACCTATTTCTCCTCCATATGATGGACTTAGTATCCTTCCCACACCTTCTATTTGTCCTAGATATTCTACAGTACCACCTCCTATGTCCTATAAAATAAATCACTTGGCATCTTCTATGTCCTAACCTAATGTGGTCTCTTTTACTCCTCCTCATTTAAAGGAAGAAAAAAATCCTATGTCCATTGATCCTCAACCTTCATAACCTTCAACTAAAACTAAGAGGAATCATTGCGCGAGAGAAGGCTAACAAAGATATCTTATGAAGGCTTGTGAAATAATTTCCTCCTTGAAGACACCAAATGTTGATTTGATCCCATTTTTCAAGCCTTCCCTTAACCCCAGGGAGGAATTTCAACCAAAATCACCAATATTAAAAATGGTTAAGAAAAATTATTGGTCATGTTCTTTTTGTGTTAGAGATCCTATTTTTATTAAAATAGATGATGAAATGGATGATGATGTTGTCTATGATAACAACGTTGATCCTAATTATTCAGATGGTATGTATGGGCTTGTTGATATTAATAATGATTTATCTACACATTTTTCAAAATCATTAAACCTAGCTCCCAGTGACAAAATAAGTCACTCATCATTAGAGAATGGATCTTGTTTGGAACTTTTAGTAGCTCCATATACCATGTTCAAAGTGGCTATCTTGTCCACCTTCCCAAAATAATGTTCATCAAGATTGGGAGGCAGATGATTTTCTTGATTAGCTTCATTCATGTTGTAGATCCTCTCTTTTCTATTCATAATGTATTTCCCTCATGATATTTTTTAATTAGGTTCTATTTAGATTATCCTTCTCACTCCATTGGTGCAAGGTAATAAAGAGATCAAATCTATTGTGACATTTTTTATTTGTATCTCAATTCTTATATATGTTGTCCCTTGTGCTGTCTATTTCGGGACTATGCAAAGCATTAAGATCTCTTTCAGTCTCATTGACATTGACTCAAAAGACACATGTTCTCTTCCTTCATTGTGATTGTAGTTCCACTGACCTTGGTGGATGAGGTAAATTAAATACAATATTCATCATATACATTATTTATCATAGAGAATATTATCCCCAAAGTTAGTGGCTCTCTTTTGTGATTTTATGTTTTGTGACCATTATCCTTTTATTTGTCCTTTCTTGAAAACATATCATTGTGGCAATGTGATTTTATTTTGGATTCATTTTACATTAACTTAATTGGTCCTGATAAGGTGTATGTAATTGCTTTAACATGGGGGTATACACTATGCTCAATTTTACACTTTATGCATAGACTATGACATGTTTTGATACTAAAGTTACTTTTCAAACTAAGACTTTTTCTTTTTAATTTGATTTTTATCTTTTTCATGACTCATTGTAAGAAAATCTTAGTAGGCTAGAACTCATGTTCTATCTTTCTCTTTCCTCTTTCTGACGATGTCTCTTTTATCTTGATATTGGAGTTGTATGATTCTAATGTCCTTTGGGGTTTCGTGTATCTTGTCTCTTTGATATCTTGGTCAATGTTTTTTATGCAAACTTTTTTAGTTTACTATAAGTATGTTTAATCTCATACTCCTGCTAAAAAGGGGGCCAGTTATAGTGTCCTAAATTGTTATAGACTATAATTTTGTCCTCACTTAGGCCTTACTTTGGTGTTTCATCCTCCAAGGACTTACTACAATATTCATTCTACTCACACCACTCATATACTTTATATTTTCACCAATATTGTAGCTTAGCCCCTAGTTTGGATTCCTGATTTCCAAGATCAAGATGTACCACACCTTGGTCCCAAATTAGGATGAGGACGTACCATGCGCTGGTCATAAATCAGGACAAGGGCATATATGCCTTGGGCCTCTAAATTTGGCACCAAATTGGCCCCCTCTAACAGTCATCTTTGTTGTGTAGGAAAACTAGACCCGTGTCAGTGTATTGTAGAAATTCAATCATATTTTTTAAAACAAACTATAAAAGGAGGCCTACCCCTCTCATTTTAACCCCAATTCAATTCCTAATCAAATCAAGAAAGAAAAATTGAGATCGTAAGTTCAAGTGAGCAATCAATTAGCCTTTCATCAAGTATCGGATCATAACCGAAGTCAAGAATCAAGTATTGGAGATGACATTCGTGTTATATGTTTATGAAGACAACGTACATGAAACCCTAATTACTTTGTGGAGACAAACAAAACTTCATTAAGGTATATCATCAGCATTTCAATAATTTTCAACCTTTCCCTCAAAAGGAAAGTATTTTACTGGAGTCGCTCATTTACATTTTTAATTCAATTTTATGAGCAATTCCAAAAATACGCTTTGACTAAAGGCAAACCCCTATTTTAACATATTTCTCCTTTTCACTATGTGCAGGAATAGGTACGAAGTTATAATCAAGACAATCCATAGAATTCACAAAGATGAACGGTTTCAACTTTCAACCCTAAGAACTTTAGAGGAGCATGGAAAATTGTTACTACTTGATCTTAAAAAAATAGCCCAAACTTATTGGAACAAATCTCAAACACATTATTCTTTTTATATCAAGGTTGGTGGCTTTGTACAACATCTATAGTTTACTATTTTTGCCAGATTGCTTCAATAGCCCATTCTCTTGCTCTAATCTTTAACAAATCAATTCAATTAAATTTAAGGAAGTGAAAGCCCTATCAAAGGTTCGTGTAATTTCAGCAGAGTCTTATTCTTGTAAAGCTATATCTACTAGATTCATTTCCTCCCTAATGTGATGTTTAATTAGGTCATTTAGTGGTCTCATCATCTTTGTTTAACCCTAATTTTTACCATTACAATTGGTTTTATCACAACCTTGTCAAAAGTATAAGGGAAGGATTGTATACTTTTGTTCGCATATCAAATCATTAATTCTGGTCATTTTAATCAAATATATTTTAAATATAGATCTGCACAAGTGGTAAATCTATTCTTTAGAGAGGTATTTAAATTACATGGACTAGTTACAAAATTTGTCAATGATAGATGTTATAAATTTATTAGTTTATTTTGGTAAAAACTCTTTTGGTTGACAAAAATAAATTAAGGTCCATATCAATAATTACCACCCACAAACAAATGAATAAATAAAAATTATAAACAAATGGTTTTAAGGATATTTAAGGAATTAAATTACAAGACAACAAAAAATATGGATCCAATGGCTTTATCTTAGAATTTTTTCTTATAGCTCTACTCACAATATGTCTATGAAAATGACATTATTGAAATCATTATATTGTTACAAATCATTATCATATTTGGATTTACTTCTTGTTGATAACATAGAGTTCCTAGAGTTAAAGACTTGGTACAACAAAGTATCAATTTTTTAGAACATCTCAAAGAAAATATAAAACAAGCTCAAAAATAGAAAAAATATATATGATACTCGCCACAAGTTGGAGAGGAAATTTCAAGTTTTAGACTTGGTTTTGGTAGGGTTGCAACCATGCAAGAAATATTATCTCAAGGGAAGTGGTGTAGAGAAGCTCTAGCTAGAATTTAATGCATCCCATAGGATTGCACAAAATATGAGAGGTGGTTTGTGAGTTGGAGATACCAACAAATAGTTTAGTTCATAATATCACACATGTATCTGACCTCAAGAAATTACTAGGATAACATATGAAATCCTATCCAAAATTGCCACCACTTGATGATGAGGATAAATTTATTTTGGAACTAAAGAGGTCCTTGACATCAAAGAAAGGAGTTAAGAAATAAAGTTATTTAGAAATATTTGGTTAAGTGGAAAACTATACCCATAGAGGATGCCATATGGGAAGGAGTACACATCTTTGATCATCCTAACTTAAAATTTCTTAAGGGAAATAAATATTGGTAACGGAAAACCATGATGCCAGTACCTACACTCAAGACTCCTTGTCAACTTTAAATTTGTATTGCTCGTCACAAATCGAAAATGATAGGTAATGATAGAAATATTTAAATAATTTGATATTTAAATATTAAGATAGTGGGATTGATTCCCAACCCAACAATTCCTTTGAAAGATAAATACCAAACAAATATTAAGTTATATTTATCTATTAGACAAGCAGTAGCATATAAAGGGTTATGATGAGTATATAAGAAGATAAGAGAAGAAGAAGAAAGACAACAGTGGAGATAAGTATATGTGTTTCCTTCATGGAGTAAAAATCAATGATTCAAGAATTTTGAGGACAAAACCCCTCATAGATAAAAAAAAAATATCAAGCATGAAAAATCTTAAACTATTCATCAAGCTAGTGGACGAAAACTCTTAACTTTAGAAAGAATATTTGAAGACTTTTGTACAAATAAAATAGATGCAAATTGCAAGAAGATTACAACAAATATTAAAAAATAAGTTTGTGTTTTTCATAATTATATTTTTATATGGTGAAAATGGATAACAATAATAACGATATTGAAAGGCTAAATGAATTCAACCACAAAACCCTAGCCTAACAACAACAAAGATCCACCATAACATATGAAGATTACCTAAGACAATGCAAATCAAATGAAATCACAAAGATTATACCATCACAGTCCAATAGGGTTTGGATCTCCATTCTTCCTATCTCCATTGATCTTGCTTGATATATTTTCTCTCAGATTTTATGTGCACAAGAGCTCAACAAAGAATGGAATGTGGTTGCAAGTAGGATCGTAGTGTAGTCAAGTCCTTAAGATGATTGATTAGGGTTTGATAATGAAGGAACTATTTCCTTATATAAAAAACACAATATGAAATGGAGGGATAAGATTGAGAGGTGTAAAAGGAGGTCGGCTATGATTAGAGGGTAGGTGAAAGAAATAATAAAATAATGAAAGGGGTAGATAGTGTATGAATTAAGAGATGAATGACATGTGTCATGTATAGAAAAGGTTAATGAATTAATTAAATAAATAAAGATTTATATAATTAACAGAAGAAGTGGGATCAATTAAATAAATAAGATATTTATTTAATTTAGGAAAAGGATAATTTAAATAAATAAATGTATTTATTTAAATGAGAAATAAGGATAGAAGAAGATAAATGAATTAATTAAATAAATAAAGATTTATTTAATTAATAGAAGAATTAAGCTTAGATAATTTAATTAGACTAGACAATTTTGGGTGTCTACAATATTATTAAATTTAAATCTAAAATATATATCAAAATTATAATAATACTTGTAAGCCCTATTGTGAATGTGGTATATTTATGTAAGAAAAAATATAGAATGAGACATCGCATATTCCTATGTTTAAAAGATGAGAAATGTTGAATAATTAAATTACCTTTCAAAATTCAATTATTTCATTGTGAATATTGCATTGTTCTATTACATTGTGTGCTTAAAAGATAGAAACAATGCAAATTATATCTCAAACAAATATTGATATTTTCATATTCACAAATAGATATTTGATTACTAATTATTACTGATGCCCAATCCTAATAAGTAATAAATAATACTTTAAAATATATGTATTCTTATTTTGTTTTGATGATTTATAATCTCTTGAATATAGTCTATAATAATGAACATAAATTATTTTTAGATTCCACTCTAAAAAAAATTATTTAACATCGATATAATGGAATACAAATTGTTGACAATAAAATTTATAAATAACTTTTTTTTTATCGATAAACTACTGGTTAGGGTCAGTCCCCTTAAATTATATCACTTTTGATTAGAGCTACAAACTAGTGAGACCACATTGTTGAGGGACCTCATTCTCATGTATTCTTGGCATTAACACCCTTATAGCTCCATGTTTCGTCCTACCTATTTTTTCATCTTCCATGCTCAGGCATCACCTTATCTGTCCATTGCCTATGAGACTGCCAGCTAAATAACAAT
Source organism: Cryptomeria japonica (assembly GCF_030272615.1). Classification (NCBI taxonomy): domain Eukaryota; kingdom Viridiplantae; phylum Streptophyta; class Pinopsida; order Cupressales; family Cupressaceae; genus Cryptomeria; species Cryptomeria japonica. Next base: position 802,228,592 of record NC_081411.1, on the reverse strand, counting down.
TGACAATAACCAGAATGAAAAAAAATATCAAAAAACCCACATCTACAAGTAACATTCAATTCTAAAAAAATATTAACTTAAAAAAATATGAATATCATTTTTAACTAGAAACGTTATCACACTCTTGATCTAGTTTAGACGAGAAAATAGTATATTTAATAGTGTCTAAGATAGGTTTAGAACGACATAACGACACTTATTGACATATGGTAAGCTTCTAGGCCGAAGTCTACATACACAAGACATTCCCTAGTCACATCCATAATATCCAATAAACAAACTAACACTAGAATTCAACGACAAACTAGAGAAGCCGAATGGGCCAGCCTGGGCATTTTAATATTCAATGTTACCAAGCTGAAGCTCTCAGAGTTCTGTAGGCGTTGGAAGCATGATAAGTCCGTTTTGTTTCGTTAGTGCTGGAGATAGCATAACATTACATTACATGAATTCACATAAAAGCTTGTTCTCTCCGGCGGTATAAGCTATTGACACGTTCAATTGTGATGTAGAGATCAAATGACGTAATAGAAATGCCTCTCCATGGCTCTGCTCTTCTTTTGTGGGCCCTATGACCGTGGCAAGCATTCCATATAAACTTCTTCGACTGAAACATTTTTAACACTTCAATTTCAAGATAAAACAGAAGATATTTAAGCCCATCGGCCCGTTAAAATCTACCAAGCACATGTTTTGTAACGTTGGTAGTTTGCTATTGCAATGGCTATTTCATTTACTTCTGGTGTTATTTCTTCACTGAACTATCTATCAATGGTAGTAATCATGGCCGTTCTGATCGCTTTTGCAATTCTTATAAAAGTTTTTCTGTTCCAATACTAGATACGCTCGAACAAGTGAGAACTCAAGGGGGAGCAATAGATTTGACAATCCAGACAATGAGTTGTCAGCTATGGAAAGCATCGGTTTAGATAAAGAGACTCTGGATGCTCTGCTTATAGCAGAATATAAATCACAGAATATGAATGAAGATCTCGAATGTGTAGTGTGTCTCTCTAAATTTGAAGAAAATGAGAAAATTAGGGTTATACCCGATTGTAATCACAGCTTCCATGCAGAGTGAATAAATATGTGGTTACATTCGCACACTAGTTGTCCTATTTGCAGAGAAACAGTGCCATCGAATCGGCATCCGTCTATAATTAGTTCCAGCAGAAGGAGAGAATCCACTTCCTCAAGTATTGATACTAGAAGTGAAAGCGTTGTTCATTGCCATCTGGTGAGAGGGCAGGGAAGCTCTAGTGCAATGCAGCACCCAAACCAAGAAAACGAATTAATGTTGGTGAGCCAGGCTTTGGCGCATCATGGAACGTATGTTGGTAGACCAGTTATACATACTGCTATTCACATTGGACCTTACTAGGCTAAATATGGCTTCGACTATCTCAAAGAACCTTCTGTTTTAATCTGATATTCATTAAGTCCTTAAATATCTTTTGATTTGTAATTTAAAAGGTACAATTTCTTATATGCTTTGCAAAAAAATTGTAAAATGTAAATTGAATTGCAGTAAGAATTTAATGAGTCGATGTTGTGCATGTATAATTGATTCTGCACTAACCCTTCAATGTTTCGACAGGCTAAACTCAATTTTAGCTAACTTCTACCCTTTTCACTAGGTATTGTGTGCTAGTTATTCAAGCTTTTGGATGATTTATTGTTATGTCTTTGCACTTTAAGAGGCGTTTGATTGAATTCATTTGATCATTAAGAATCATTCAGATCATTAACATTTATGAAAGAGGCATGCTAGGGCTGTTTCAATTGGAATGGTTCATACAACACCATTATAAGACATTTGCATGCTTTAATCTTGTTGTCCGAAGTTATTTAGATGACCATAGAGATAGCCTTTTCAAGAGAATGTTTCTCTACACTAACTAAAATTATATACCTTGCAACTTCCTTATTGTTCTTTTTCTTTCATTTTAGCACTCATCATATCAGTTTGTGTTAGGTCCATTGCAACTTATTGTTCTTTTTCTTTCATTTTAGTACTCATCATATCAGTTTGTGTTAGGTCCATTTTAAACTAGTTTTAGCATTTTTAGTGACCCTGTCAAATTAACCTATGACCCCTTCCCAAAAATATGATATCATTTCCTAAGTTAAAATTGTACCCTATTTAACTAATTAAATTCTTTGAAAGAAAAATCCTTTTATTTGTTTAGCCCTAATTATTCAATCATTATAGAATCTTTTTTACAATCATTCCTAATAAATTTTCCCCAAGCCTAAATAAGTTCTATAATACTAACCCTAAAGTGACAAAGTCTCATGCACTCTTTACTTTTTTTCTCTATCTCTTTTAGATAGGAGTTTTCTCCTTTTTTCTAATTATGAAAGATTGCACTAGTTTGTACATGGTTTCCTAACTAAGCCATGTTGTCAATGACCTACTCATATATTCTTCTTTAGCTTTCGAGCTTCTCTCTAAGTTTTTGATAAATATAAATGGGTTTTACATAGACCCAAAACCAAAAATTTTACAAAAGCTGACCATCAACCAAATAGACAAAAACCAATAGCAAAACAGGGGAGCATCCCATAATAGAGAAGAAAGCAAAAGAGACATAGACAGTAAAACAAAAACACTCAAATAAGAGAGTGCACCAGCTCCTTGTTCTTCTAGATGGTAATCTTATTGATTTTCTCCAGTTCTTCCATAATGAATCTGGAGGTGCCCTTATTGTTGCTCCTGCTTTTGGTCTTGGAACTAAAGCTAGTGGTTTTGTTCCCTCCAGCAGCAATGTCTTCAACTTCAAAATCTTTCTCAGGTTCACTGTGAATGGATCTGTACTCTGCAGCCATGACATTGATCTTTTTGAGCCCCTTCATACTATTATTCATGGCCTCCTTGAGTATGTCGACTAGGTTCTTGAGGTTTTTATTTATCTCCACCATAGACTATTCCACCTTTTCAATTCTTTGTTCATGGTTTCATTTCATAACCTTGACATCTTGGGAGAGCTTTTGGGTCATAATCACGAGCTTCTCAGTTTTGCTAGGCTCTGGTGAAGCAATGAAGATATGTATTCTCTCCTTAACCCCAACTTTGAGGGTATCAATTTCTCTCTCAATCGACTTCCAATAGCTCTCCTGGCTTCTGGTCGCTTCCATCACCAGGTTCATCAGAGTACCATTCCTCTATAGCCCACTATCTGCTTCTTTAGGCTTGATCCCTTGCTTTTCCTTTAGGACATTAATAGGAATGTCTAGTTTAATTTCCTAGTCTGATGTCTTCGGACCATAGTCCTTAGCTGCAAGCTTCTTCTTTTTAGAAAGAGGCTTGGCCTTATAAATGAGCTTGCTGGTAGATTTATATTTGGTGGCTGCTCATCTGGAGGGATTCTTACAGCTAAATGTACCAGGGGTGACAATCATCTCACCTTCTTCCACTAGCTTATAATTAGGGTCATCAAAAGGAATGGCACCCCCACTATCCTCCAAATCCATTTCCAAGTCAGAGACTTCCTGAATATTAGTATGTTGGTCTTTCTCAGATAGAGAGGGAACAACTTCAAGGGTCTTACCGTACTCCATGATGAGCACAATAAGCCGTTCATGGAGAACAGGATTATTTGGATTCTCTCTAAGTTGATCTTAAGTGGGTGTTAGAGTAATTAAGATATTACCTAATTAGTTTTCTAATTAGCTCTTTGTTACTTTATTCACTTAAGATAAACTTAGGAGTGTCATTTTCTTTTATTAGATTAGGCTAATAATAGCTTATGTTGTCACTTTCATTATGACATAGAGACTTGGTACTACCTAATTAAATTTTCCTCTAAGTTTGCATCATTCTTTGTATATAAATCCATTCATTCATTGAAATTATAAATATTTTATGCTTCAATACAATTCTTAGGGTGTTGAGAAAATATATCTTTCTTGGTCTCCATTTGTCACACTTGTTTTTCTTGTAAGTGATTCTTTTACTTGTAGATTTGAACAAAAAACTATAACAAATTCTATTAGTACATATTTAAATCAAACATTTTGGGAAAATTTTTGCAACACTTGGTGGATTTGATATGCTTCATTTTCATAGTATTTTGGGTTAATTTTACCTCTTTTAGCCTAACCTTGATAATTAAATTATTTGTTTTTCTCAATTGAATTTGTAACAAATTCAATTCATTTGAAATTATTTTTTATTGCACATATAAAGATGAATATATACATTCCTAGGATCAAAGATGTAAGAAAATATTAAAAGAGAATATCATGATTCCCCTCTAGTTGGACATCAAGGATACCATAAAAAATTTAAGCAAGTGAAAGAATTATTTTCTTCGATAGTTATCAAGTAATTTATCATAAAACATGTAAAATAATTTATTTTTTATCATCAAATCAAGGTAAAATAGATAGTTTATGTTAGGTTTTACAAACCCTACCAATTACATGGATAGCTATATTATGTGTAATCTTATAAGACCCATAGAATCCTAGCTTAAGCTTCTTTGTACCACTCCCTTGAGATAATATTTCTTATATGGTTGAAACCCTACTAAAAACAAGTCTCCAAATTTAAATGTCCTCTCCAACTGTGTGGATTAGTGTATATATTTTTCTTTTGTTTCTGAGCTTGTTATTTGTTTTCATTGAGAGGATTTAAAATATCCATAATTTGTTCTACCAAATGTCAAACTCTGGGGACTCTACTATCTACAAGAATCAAATCCATAGATGATAATGCTTCATAACAATATAGTGATTTGAATAATGACATTTCAATGGGCATATGGTTAGTAGAGAGCTATAACAACATTCTCCAAGATGAGGCCACTTGACCCATGTTGTTTGTTTTCTTGTAATATAATTCCTTAGATACCCTTCAATTCATTTGTTTGTGGGTGGTGGTTATTGCTTTGGACCTTAATTTTATTTTTCTATGCCAAAAGAGTTCTTACCAAAATAAAATAATAGATTTACAATATCTACATTAAAAAAACTTCTTTAAGCAGTCCATGTAACTCTAAAGAATAGATTGCCCACTTGAGGATAAACCCATTTTGTTTCATTAACGATGGAGATAGCGTACCCTTACATTACATGGATTCGCATAGAAGCTTGTCCTCTCCATCGGTATAAGATATTCACACGTCCAGTGGTGATGCAGAGATGAAATGAAGTAATGGAAATGCCTCTCCATGGCTCTTCTCTTCCTCTGTGGGCCCTATTAGCTTCGCAAACATTCCGTATAGTATAAACTTCCTCGACTGAAACTTTTTTTAACACTTCAATTTCAACATAAAACAGAAGATATAAAAACCATCGGCACGTTAAAATCTACCAAACATATTTTTGTATCTTTGGTAGTTTGCTATAGCAATGGGTAATTTATTTACTTCCGGTATTATATCTGCACTAAACTATATATCAATGGTACTAATCATGGCCATTCTGATCGCTTTTGCAATTCTTATAAAAGCTTTGTGTGCCAATACTACGTACACTCGAACAAGTGACACCTCGAGAAGGAGCAATAGATTTGACAATCTAGACAACGATTTGTCAGCTATGGAAAGTACCGGTTTAGATAAAGAGACTCTGGATTCTCTGCCTATAGCTGAATATAAATCACAGAATATGAATGAAAATCTGGAAAGTGTAGTGTGTCTCTCTAAATTTGAAGAGACTGAGAAACTTAGGGTTTTGCCCAACTATAATCAAAGCTTCCATGCAGGGTGCATAAATATGTGGTTACATTCTCACACTAGTTGTCCTATTTGCAGACAAACAGTGCCATCGAATCGACCTCCCTCTATAATTAGTTCCTGCTGAAGTGGAGAAGCCATTTCCTCAAGTATTGATACTAGAAGCGAAAGCGTTGTTCATTGGCATCTGGTGAGAGGGCCGAGAAGCTCTAGTGCAATGCAGCACTCACATCAAGAAAACGAATTAATGTTGGTTTGCCAGGATTTGACGCTTCATGGAACGTATGTTGGAAGACCAGTTCTACACACTGCTATTGGCATTGGACCTTACTAGCCTAAATATACATTCGACTATCTCAAAGAACCTTATGTTTTAATGTGATATTCTTTAAATCCTTATATATCTTTCGATTTGTAATTTCAAAACTGCAATTTCTTATATTTTTTTGAAGCAAAAGAATCAAATTTAAATTGATTCTGCACTACTAAATCTAGCCTTTAAATATTCTGACAAGCTAAATTCAATTTTAGCTAATTCTCATCCATTTCACTAAGTATTATGAGTTAATTATTCTAATCTTTGCATGATTTATCGCTGCGTCCTTGTGTTAAAGGCATTTAATTTGATTCATTTGATCGTTAAAAATCATTCAAATCACCCATGACTGTTTCAATTGAAATACATAAAACAAATCAATTTTTACATAAGGCAATTGTATGCTTTAACCTTATTATTCTCAATTATTGGGATGACCATAAAGAGGGCATTTTTTAGGGGCTTACTGGAGAATTTGTTTCTATATTAATTGAAATTATATATCTTGCAACTTTCTTATTGATTTTAGTGTTCATCATATTAGTTTGTTTTAAGTATGTTTTAAACTAATTTTGGAATTTTTAGTGACCACAATTTTTCAAGGTACATTCTTAAATCTTATAAAATCACCCCATGACCCCTGTCCAAAATATGATGTCATTGCTTCTAGTACAAATGGTACCCCATACAACTAATTAAAACCCTTGAAAGAAACATCATTTTACTTGTTTAACCCTAATTCTTCCATTACTATTGAGTCTTTTCTACAAACATTTCCAAAGAATTTTTCCATAAGCTTAACTAGGTTCTATAGGTCTAACCTTAAAGTCCCAACGTAAAGCCATATAAAAGTAGATTTCTTCATCTAAGACCTAAATGAATCATTTATTTCAAAAAAGTAAAACATTAGTAGCATTTCCTCTCTATGCAATTCATCCATTAAAGATAGAAGAAAATCAAGCTACGACTAAATATATGAAGTCATGGAAGCATCTTGATTCACCCAAGATATTAGACCCTTGTTATGTCTTGTATTATTGCATTCTTTAAAATATCTTTGTGAAATCATTTTTTTTGAGTTTATAGCTAACCACAAAGCTCAAAAAATTCTCTCACAGCCAAAATGCTAATAAATTCAAAGAGAAGAAGTCATGATTGATGTTAGGAAACCTTGAGAAATATTGATTCAAATAAGAATTTATATTGAGATTAGCTTGTAAATGAATTGGATATATTACAATTAATACATATAGTACTTATTAAAGAAAAGAGATAAAAAAGATTAGATGAAAACTCTAGAAGACAATTGAATCGAGGCATGGAAAGTGTCTTAATCATATTATTTGAAGCAACATGACCTATAATTATGTTAATCTAATAATAGAAAATAACTCCTATGCTAATTGTAATAAATTAAAAGTGACCTCACTAAGTGAGGCCAAAGGAGACTCAAACCGATAATGCAAGAGATCTAAACTAAGATCCAAGCAAATTACAAGTACCAAGTAGGTCAAAAAATACCAATATCTGAAAGTACAATATCCACTCAAAATCTCTAAAAAATGATAATACATTATTAAAGTAGATGAAAACATATGCACTTTCAAAAAAACAACACCTCAAAAGGAGGTCGTATGAGCCCAAACGAAGCCTTTGAAGTTGCAAAATCGAGGATTGGATAGGTACAACTGAGAGAATCTAAAAAATCTGAACAACCTGTGCACCTAAATAAGAAAATAAGCAAACCACTGCGGAGAGCATGAAAAATTAGCCCAAATAAAAATAATTGCATCCAAAAAGGAGCAAAATTGAGCAAGTTATGAGCCTCCAAAGTTGGCCCAAAAAACCAATCTGCTCAATGGAGAAGGATCTAAATTTTTTTTTAAATGATGACGTCAACAAACTACAAGTCTAAATTTGACGGCCATCTAGTCGATGCAAAAACATTGCCTCCCTGCTTGCGTGGTGTCCGTATTATACGGCCAGATGACATGGCAAATTCTGATTGGTTTAGATATGTTGACATGTCCACTGAAGGGTGAACGATGTGGTTGTTGACAAGGCGAAGGTCATGGCAAGTGACGTGGCGCGGGGTCCACATGGTCCGCGTGGCAGTGGACGTGGCCGAAGCTATAGCGAGGGGTCAGGTGACGTGGTCAGAGCAGTCATTGGTGCCGGTGCTGGGAAGGTCGCAGTTGTCGGGGTCGAGAAAGGCTCAGTCACTGGTGGCCTGGGTCGCCGGTGGCCGGGATCACTACTCTTTGAGGGCGCTAGGGTGGAGGTCACTGTCGAGGACGAAAAATTCTTTCCGATAGCCGAGGTTGACTGGAGAGCACGACGAACAAGGTAGTTGCAACCTACAGTATGATGAAGGTCACAGGGGAGGGGTCTGCGGACACCCAAAAATTTGTTTTTTTTTAAAAAAAAACTTTCCCTCCTTTTTTTGAAATTTGCTTTCTACGAAATGAAAAAAAAATAATTCGAAAAATCCATACGATACTGCCCAAATTGGGCAAAAATTTTCTCCATGCCCAAAATCCAACTTTCGCCAAAATAGGTCGACTTTATAAATGTCCTAATTACTATAACAAATGTAAAAAATAATACACATTGCATGTAGGAGAACAAATGTTAGAAGGAAATTGTTGAGGAAATATCTCAACCTTGCTTTTTCCATATTTGTGCTTAATTATTATTTAACAAATAACAATTTATAATTATCTTTTAGTTTTCATGAAATTGTTTAATGCAACTATGACAACTTGTAAGGTGCTTGGAGAAGATAGGGAAGAATTTTTAAAAGTTAGATAAAATCCCAAGCTAGAAGAGGAAGTTTCTTATTTTGGTGATACATGCCTAAATTGTTTTAAAAAGCATTTTTGATTTGCGGTTTTCCTCATGCCTATATGTTTAGTGATTTAGTTGAAGGGTAAACATGTTAATTCCCATGTCGTTGAAGCAATGAAGTGTTGTATTAACAATTCTTGGGCCTCTTTGGCTGTCGATTTTTTCTCCATAAGGATTTCTCCGAATTTTGACTTATGATTTGCAATTGCAATGAAATTTATTTCTATATATGACTTATTGCTATCTATTTATTTATTTTTATTAATTTATCAACATACTTTAACTATTTTTTAACAAAAATGGCAATACAAATGACTCTGAAATTCACTGTTTAATAATTCTTTATTAATAAAGAAACACAGTACATAATCTGCACCTCTCAAAACACACTATACTCTTATCACATATACGTAATCCTACTAAAAATATGAAGCAATATTTCCTTTCTCTTCATGAAAATAACAATGACTACAAAAGTTGTTACATTCATGTTCATGGAGGTGTCAATGAAGAAAGGAAGATGTAATTTTGACTACGTAGGACCTAAACAAAGTCGATACACATGAATCAATAAGCCTTTCGTGAATTTGTTTATTCTTTTCAGAGTAATTTTAGTGATGTTGAGGATCTGGACCTCCAGGAATTTGTCTTTTGCATTGAAATTTTGGCTTCATCTTCCTCTGTCTTAGCGATCCAGATTCCCCATTTTCTTGACTAGCCATTTCTCCTTGTATTTGCTGATGAGACAACTGATTTAAAATTCACATAACATAGCTCAATTAGTCTTGTTTATAATGTGAGAAAAAAAAAATGAACGGAAATATAACTGGGATTCAAGAAAAGCTCTAACAAAGTCTGGTCACTAGTGGAGTTTACAATGGCAGCTTCAGTAATGCCTTCATTGTGTTGTACTTCTAGGTATTCCATGCTTACTCTGCCCCCTACAACAGAAAAATAGGAGAAGATAATAAGAGTGTTTTCCATTTGTTAAGAGGAATTGATAGTGCTTTCAAAATTATTTTTTACCTATGTAAGTTCATAATAAGAGATAATCAATCATGCAAGCTTTTTAAATGGTTCTCTTTGAATTTAGTTCATTGAATGAATTCAAATGTATTATTTAACATGGGTTACGTTATATAGAAACATATTTCACATTATGATATATGTTTGTAAAAAAAAAATGATATACAATTTTGACTAAATATTCATTTGATGTTCAAAATTTCACTAATAAAAGACTAAAAAAATTTGAAACATATAACACCCCTTTCTCTTTCCATTTTACATTTCAATGGCTTTCATATTATTCTCAGTTATTCACAATGAAATTCTTTACATTAAACTCTTCTCAACTAACTCAAACAAGTCGCAACTAAACTTAAATTCTATGCTTAAGATTTTTTTTAGCTCCTCTAATATTGATTCTACGCCATCCTTTACATTCTAGCCAACCAGTTTCTACACAAAATGTATATATTCAAAATATTTGAAAAAGATAAGAAGAGGTGTTGTGCTTACTTTTTATTGCTGACTCACCGCAGCCACGAGAGAATACTGGCTGTAGTAATGGGACAGTAATAAGCAACAGCATTGTCACAACCACAAAGCTTCTATATAAGGCCATTGATCTCTCTTTACTTTTATATCTGACTTGTAATTAGAGAAGTCTCTAAACTCTTCAGGGTCTGGGAAGATAATTATCTGTTGGGTATATTTCGCAAAGAAGTTAGACGACTTATATATATAGCTGTCACTTTTTAGGAAATTATTTAAAATTCCAAGGAAATGCTATGATGACTAGGAAAACTCTTAACCGCCACAAACCGTTTTTATCGTTAGGCAGTCCAATAGATAAGGCTCTACAAAAAGTCTTCCTTTCTATTTAACTTTATTTTTCTCCAGAAATATTAAAATAACATAGTGCATGCTTAGTAATTCAGATGATGCGCAGTATGTTTTTTAGTTTAAACAATGAGAAAACATGTAGTTTAAGCTGTCATCAACTCATTTTAATGGAGGATTAACAAAGAAATCACTTGCGATTGTCGGTAAATACTTTCGGCTTCAAGTTGTTTTCCTACCATCCAGTTTCTGTTCTCCATCTCTGGTGCGTAATTGTTGATTACTTTAGCCCTCCTAGTGTAAGAAACAATACAAATTGTTTACCATTAGGAGTACATTTAGGCAATTCACCACATCATTTGTTCATGGTGACATTGTGTCCTGTCACTACCCTCTTTTGTATCCCACTCTGGATATTACTGAGGCGTGCCTTAATAAATCCATTTTCTTTCATACAATGCCTCTGTAACGGCACCTCCCCAGATTGAGTCTTCTGGATCTTCTCCTTTTACACTGAAACAGAATGAATCCGTCGTCTTCCCTCTTGCAATTTTCTATTGTCTTGGTCTAATCTGTGGTAGAGCTGCCGGACCCATTATCTTCCCGAGGCTTTTTCTTGTCTTCAAGGAATCTGCAAGAACCTTATTATCTAAGAAACCAATACCGGTCTTGATATGTAGGGCTCTTTGGCTTGATAAAATCTCATCTAAAAGCTCTGAGATCTTTCCAAACTTCAGATTTAGCTTATTGTTTACTTTCTCCAGCTCCTTTCTTAACGATACAACCTCTTGAGTCAAGTCTTTCACAATCTTTCTCCCTCTCATGCACCATTGTTGACCCAAAGAAAAGAAAAAAAAAAAAAAATTCCTCAATTTTCTTTGCTTCCTCTATCTTGGCTTTTAAATGATGATTAATTCTTTTGATTTACTAAGTTTTTCTTTCAGCGCCCGATTCTCTTTCCTTGTTGTTTCCCAATCATCCAAGGCGGAGATAAGTGCGCCTTCCTAATATAGTACATCTTCTTCATCAGGATCTGGGATTACATTGTTAGTCTTTCCCGAATTGTTCTGAACTATGTGGTGATGAATAAAAATTCTTCCTTCTTATTATTAGAAGTGCCCTCTCAATAGCATCATCATCAACAGAAGAACCACTGTCTTCGAGAAGGATTCAAGCAATTAAGCACTTACACAATGTCGAAGATTACAACACAAAAGAATACCACAAAATTACTGATTGCAAAATAAAGATTTCAATTAACTGAATTGCTCAGTGTTGTACTAACTGAATTACTCAGTGCTGTACGTACAACAGAGATTGAATAAAACAATAAACTCACAAATCATAAACCCTTAAAACAAGACTGGCTGTGTCAGCAAGAGAGATTAAAAACTGACTATTTCTCATTACACAAATCATCAAGGAATACAAAACATATAAAGAAAACATAGTCAGTGTTAACTACCGATACAAGCTAAAAATAGCTGTACACTTGGTTAACAGACTATTCCAAATAAAGAGCTGACTTGCATCGAATGCAAGGAAAATAAATAACAGATAGCTACCAGTTCTATTCTGCATGATGCAGATTATTATGCACGAAAAAGGAAATCTAAAAATAGACTAGAGATTGAATGCACCCAAAGATCTAAAAATAAGACTTAAGTTTAAACTAAGACTACCACCTAATACTAAGACTACTGCCTAAGACTAAGACTAAAAGTGTTGTTGCGAAGCCGAATTGTTGATATATGTGCAATGCATGTCTTCAATCTCCCCCTAGATGAACAACGGGGATGAGATCCAACTGATATTTTAACTCAACAAAACTGGTTGTAGGTGTGTGCAACTCTCTCAGATGTAGGACAAAATTGTAATTCCACTTGCCCTTATTGAACCAAGTCACGAATGAAATAGTGGTAGATGACAATGTACTTGTTCATTCATGTAAAACTAGATTTTTGATCATGGCAATAGTACTGCTGTTATCTCAAAAAACAGTGGTTGGATATTCTTGAACCAAATGGAGTTTCTTTGAATCCAAACAGAGTGACAGCATGCTGCTATTGCTGCAATGTATTTTTCTTTTGTGGAATAGAGAGTCATGGTTGGTTGCTTTTTACTACTAATGAAACAGCTCCAAAACCAAATGAGAAAACATAGCTAGAGGAGGATTTTCTATCATCTAATGACTAGTTCAATCTGAACCTATGTAATCAATGAGCTTAAATTTGTCACTTGGAGAGTAATGAATGCCAGAATTTTGTGTACCACTAACATACTTGAGGATCCCTTTTGTAACTTGTCAATAAGTTTCATGTGGATCTTGCATGAACCAAGAGACGAGGCTCACAATATACATAATATTAGTTCTAGTAGTAGTGAGGTATGTAAGGCTCCCAACCAAACTTCTCTATAAGGTTGCATTTACCTTGGAGCTTGCTTCTTCCTTGGTTAATTTCTCAACGAGGGCTACATGAGTGGCAACTAAAGTGCATGACGTCATCGTAAACCTCTTCAATAAATAAGCTACATACTCAGATTGAGTATACCTTCAGAGTGTTGTGGCACCGCCACACGAGGACAGTAATGTGAGTCCAAATCTGATATCTCAAATTCTTGCTTCATTTTGGCTTTAAATTTCTCCATGGGAGTTGTGTTATTACCTGTATATATAATATCATCAACATAAAAATAAACAATGAGAATATCAATACCCAAATCTTGGATATAAAGGGTTTGCTCAAAGGGACTTCAATGGAACCCTTTCTTCAGGAAGTAAGTGTCAATATTTTCATACCATGTATATGGAGATTTCTTTAACCCATAAAATGATTTCTTCAACTTGTAAACCAATTTTTCTTTACTGGGAATTTCATAGCCAATGAGTTGCTTCACATAAACCTCCTCGTAAATACAACCATTTAGGAAGGCTGACCTAACATCCATCTAATAAATTGGCCAATTGTGTTGTGCAACAATAGCCAAGATAATTTTTACTATATCAAATCTTGCAACTCAAGCAAAGAATTCTAAAAAAAGCTATCCTTTGTATTTAGGGAAAGCTTTGTGCAACTAATCTTGCCTCGTGTCTTTTCACAGAATCATCAACTATTGTGTTGATGAGTTGTTGAGATTGTTGGGAGATTGTTGTGGTCGGTTGGATTTGGTTGTTGGACATGCATATGTTGTTGTCATTGATGTCAACATATTCTTGTGCGTTTCTTTTTGTGATCTTGTGAAGATTTTCTGATCCGGTTTGTTGTTCTTTGGTTACTAGTTCCTGTTGTTCCTGTTGGTATTCCTATCGGTATTCCCTCTGGTTTACTTAGGTATGATCAGATATTGTGCTAAAACTTTGGGATGTTGTTTGGGATGACCTTGTGTATCTTCATTTTAGATGGTTGGTGATTTGGTGACCTGCAAGTTATCTTTCTTCATGACAATTGTTGTTTGGTTGTGTTCTTGAGCTTTGAGGCATTGACAAATGAAGATCTGATTTGAGGTGTTGGTGCAACTATTCTGGGTGATTCTAACATATTTGGTGGTGTCTCCTAATTGTTTCCTATTTTTTTTGGCAATCCACATTGATCATTGTGTGAGTTTTGGTGATTTCTATCAACCGGTTAAGATTTGAGTGTTGTTGGTGGTGTAACCTGTTGTGGTTGATCCTTGTACGATTTTCGGTGGATATAATCATTTAGGAATTTGAAATAGGTCTATGCTATGTAATGTAAATCATGATATTGGTTTGGTGGTTGATTTATGTATCATGTAATGTATTTTTTATATTTATGAGCTAAGGGTTAAGGGTTCAGCCGACCTTTCTATCAAGGTTGATGATTTGTATATATAGGTGATATACTTATGTAATTTAGGTGTTGTTGTGATGTCTGCATTATTAGAGAGAGTTGTGTGTGAAAAAAAAGGGATATATCATTCAGTGAAGTGTTGTGGTGAGACAGTGTTGCAGGGAAGACAACTCTGCTTAACCGGAATTGTTATCGGGTATATCTAGATGCTACTATTGCACTTCATTTCTTCCGGATTGTAATCTGATAAATTTTGTAATTCAGTGAGACTTCCCTGAGGGTTGGAGCCTTCTGGGCATATATCATTTTGGTAGTGTGCCTGAATGCATGTGTATTCCCATTGTAATATTTTTACATACTACTATAGAGTATTATCTTATTGTGGGTAGGTTCTCATCATGGTTTTTCCTTTAATTGGGTTTTCCACGTCAAAAATCTTGGTGTTGTATTGTGATGTTCATTTTGTTATCTTTTAGTTGCTCCAGTTAATTTATTCTTTGGTATTTGACTATCTAAATTTTGGTGAAGACTGATTCACCCTCACTCTTAGTCTTCCTTCTTGATTCCTTCTAACAATTGGTATCAAAGATAGATCGTCTGATAGAATCTTGATCGCTTGACGAGATCCAGGATGGCAACTCAAGGTATTCTTTTTAGGAAATAAAGTCTGAGGTTTGATTGAAGCAACTATACTGTGTAGAAGAACTGGATGGAAGTGCACTTGAAATGTCTTGGAGAAGATTACTAAGAATGTCTATGTTGTTCCTCAGAATGGACCATCCACTTCTGATGAAGTTAAGAAAGATGAATATAATATGAGAGTGAAGTAAGTGTTACTTAGTGCCCTAAGTGATTTTGAAATGACAAATGTAATGGAACTGTAGACCACGCATGAGATCTAGGTGAAGATTGAGATCCTATATGATGGTGATAGTGAAGTGAAAGTTCCCAAATTGCAAAGCTTGAAAAGAAAGTATGAGACATGAAGATGAGGTGAATGAACTTGTCCTTGTTATCAGGAATGCTGGTGGAAATATTGAGGAAGATGAGATTGTTGCTAAGGTGTTGATATATTCGCCTCTTGCTTGTACAAACATAAGGTTGTTACTATAGATGAGATTCGAAGTGTGACTACTCTAACAAGATATACGTTAGCTAGAAAACTTGCTACATTTGAGCTAAGAGAATTTGGAGAATCACATGGAAAATCTGAGACAATATTTAAAGCATCAACATCAGTTTCCAGTAAGGAGAAGTATGATCTTGGAGAATGCGGGATATCCAAGTATGAAAGAAAAAGAAGAGAGATTGCAAAGCAAGAGAGAGAGAGTGAGTGTGTGTGTGTGTGTGTGTGTGTG
Organism: Cryptomeria japonica; assembly: GCF_030272615.1. Taxonomy (NCBI): domain Eukaryota; kingdom Viridiplantae; phylum Streptophyta; class Pinopsida; order Cupressales; family Cupressaceae; genus Cryptomeria; species Cryptomeria japonica. The sequence goes on along the minus strand of NC_081411.1, from coordinate 802,212,733 downwards.
TGTGTGTGTGTGTGTGTGTGTGTGTGTGTGTGTGTGTGTGTGTGTGTGAGAGAGAGAGAGAGAACTTGATGAGCTTCAAGCATTGATTTCCCAGAGTTTTCCTAAAGGTGTTGGTAAGTATGATGGAAAAATGCCTTTGAAATTTTTTACTTGCAACAAGATAGGATATTTTGCCTCTAGATGTCTGGAGAGAATGGCTAAGTATGACATACGTGATGAGTTTTATAAGTATGGTAGGAATGATAGATATGAGAAGCATGAGAAACTATAATAAGCCTTATAAGTCTAACTGGAAGTTTAGGAACTAGAAGAACTATTATTATGATCTAGATGAAGGTATTAGAGATGAATAATCAGAAGGAGATGAAGTTGTGTTTATTGCCATTAAGGAAGATAGACAAGTGCCTATTGATTGCACTAGTTGTTCTGTTGAAGAAAAAGCTTTGGCTGCTAAGTTTGAAGAAAAGAGTGTATGGGTGATTGACATGTGTTGTTCACATTATATGACAGGTGATAAAAGAATATTTGTAATTATGAAAAAGTATGATGGTGGAATAGTCAGATTTGGATATGATAAAGCATGCGTAATCTATGGGAGATGTTCTATTTGTTTTGATGGTAAGCATATCATTGATGATGTCTTGTATGTTGAAGGTTTGAAGCATAATATTTGAGTTTGGATAGATGGTTTACAAAGGTTATGATCTAGAATTCAAGGATGGTAAATGCAAAATATTGAGTGCCTCTGGTATACAGATTGCATCTAGGACTAATAATGAAGGTAATATTTTTCATTTGAATGCAAGTGAGAAAAGTTGTTTGATTGCTAAGATAGATGAGAGTTGGTTATGGTCTAGAAGGACATGTCATGTAAACTTTAATTTACTGATCAAGATTACTTCTACACATATTGTTAGAGATCTTCCTAAGACTATTAAACCTGTTAATCCGGTATGTAAGGAATGCGAACTGGGTAAGCAAACAAGAATTTCTTTTAAGAAAAAACCATATATATTAGATGGATTTCTAGATCTTAAGCATACTGACCTATGTGGACCTATAAATGTTAAAAGTGTGTAGGGTGATAGATACTTTATGCTGCTAATTGATGATTATTCTAGGATGATGTGGGTTGTCTTTTGAAGGAGAAGTCAAAAGCATTTGATAAATTTAAGATATTCAAAGCTAAAGTTGAAATAGAGTCCGGATTGAAGTTGAAGTGAATGATATCTAATAGAGGTGGAGAATTTTATTTCAGTGAGTTCAATTATTTCTATGGGATGCGTGGAATCAAAAGATAGTTTTTTGTGCCTAGAACCCCATAGCAGAATGTAGTTGTTGAAAGGAAGAACCATATTGTTTTGGATGCTACAAGGACTATGTTGATTGAAGGAAATGTTTCAAATATCTACTAGAGAGAAGCCATTATCACTGTAATCTACATATTTAACAGAGTTCATATCAAAGGTGATACCAGTAAGACGCCTTATGGGATTTGGTTTAGTCATGTTCCTACTATGAAATATTTCAAAATTTTTGGTAGAAAATGTTAGATCAAGAGAGATAAAAATATTGGAAATTTTGATGCTAGAAGTGATGAAGGTATCTTTTTTGGATATTCCACAAAGAGTAAAGCCTACCAATGTTATAATAAGAGACTCAAAAAGATTGTTGAGAGTGCAATTATGAAGGTGGATGAGAATCTTGGAAAGGAGGTTAGAGCTTATGATGAAGGTCAACATGTTGTTTTAGCTCATATTCAGCATGAAGGACCTAAGTAGAATGATCCGGTAGATACATGAACTATTAATCCAGATGTTGTTGTCGGTGATGATGTGCAAGAATTTGAAAATCAAAAGACTTTGATGTATGTTAGATTAAATCACTCTGAGAATTAGATTATTGGTGATAAGAATACATGTGTAATGACTAGAAGAAGGTTAGCTGCAGAAGAGGTATGTTTGATATCCAAAGTTGAAGCTAAAGATGTTGTTGAAGCTTGTAAAGATGAGAATTGGATAAGGGCCATGGAAGAAGAATTAGATCAAATTGAAAAGAATAAAACTTGGGAACTTGTGTCTAGACTTAAGCATAAAAATGTTATTGGTACTAAATGGTTTTTAAAAACAAATTGAATGAAGTCGGTGAAGTTGTCTAAAATAAAGTTAGACTGGTCTACAAAGGGTATTCATAGCAAGAAGAAATAGATTATGAAGAAAATTTTGCTCTCCTTGCCAGAATTGAAGCTGTTAGGTTGTTACTATTAATGGTGTTTTCATGTACTATCTAGCATTGAATAAAATACCAAAGGTATTCTATCCTCTTTTGATAAAAGGACTCTCAAATCCTGAAGATCAACGAAGGATCACTTGAGATGACTCCAAGGTTCTCTTATGTTAGGTCTCAATGTGTCAGATAGCTTCAATGGTTTTGATGTGATTTGTTGTACCTACGAGGGGACTTACATTAAACACCTGAATGCTCGAAATTCTTTGGATATTATTGGAACATGGAACTTCATTGACTTGATTTTTTTTAAAAAGGAAAAAAGGATAAGGGTTGAAGAGAGGTCTAATTCTAACTCTAAGAATGTAAGAGCAATGGATGATCTTTGATGAAACTCTAAGTCTTGATTCGACCCGCAACGAACATCTCCACAAGGCTAGTGTGATCTTCTAAGGAATGTTTTATGATTTTAAAATCACCACCACAAGCATAGATACCATATGTTGATGCATATCAATGAAGGAATGATAAATTGAAGTTAAGTATGCACTAATATAGATCCAGTTGACCATGCAAGGCACTTTACCATCGACAAAGTGCTAGTAGTATTGATATACAAATTTCACCATTGATCACACATAGTTCTTACATTAATTTAAATAACTTTAAATGAAATTGAGAAGTATAGTGACCATGCAAATTATTGAATCAACACATAGAATTCACCATTTCTTCAATGAAGTTTACATGTCTTTTGCAACAATGTCTTGGCAACAATCTTTGCCTTCTCTTTCTGCTCTACTCTAAAATACTATCTATCTAATGTCTACTGACTACTAACTATTTTCTATTAACTACTAACCTTACAAATGATGAAATGAAGCCTTATATAGTGCTCTGATTACATTTAATGGCTCAAATCAATTTGAGATCAATGGCCAAGATTACAAGATAGAAACCCTAGTTAGGGTTTACTGAACCCATTAGAAAACATTTAATGCTTGGCCAATGATATGATTACATTTGATAGGACACATGCCCTTCTTAGAAAATTCAACCAATAAGTGACGAGGGTAGGTAACATTGAACTTCATGCCTTCTTGTGAAATAATGTGATTGGTTGTAATGATAACTAAGCACCACCTTATCTTGATTGATCTCTATAACTCATTGCATGTGTGAAAATGACTTAGGCATATCTCTTGATACTCAACATGCGTGAGCACTTGATGTGATGACAACTCCGCTCATGTCGATCTTTTAACTTTGATTAACTTTTCTGAAATGATTACATGCCTTGATCACCTCCATTCGCAATTACCTGCATTCGTGAGCTTTCACCTGGGTATATTGGTAAAGATTCTTGGATTTCCAAAGGAAATTCAAGATTGTAAAAAAAATCTTCTTGAGTGTGTGACGCTGATGCATATGTTTTGCTTTGATGTGTATAGGTTTTCGTCACATTGATTGCTTACATTAAACCCTGTCATCGCCTTCCTCGTCACACCTCGAAGTGCATGTCGTGCTTGGAGTGACTCCTATGCCTGCCTTGAATGAGCTTGTGATGTGATGATCCCATCAGTTGCTTTTTAGACACCTGGATTGTCGTCATATACCGCCTTTGCGCTATCACAACTTTCATTTATCTGGATCATAGTGTCTCGCGCATTCAACGATGAGTTCGTTGCATTACACTGCTAAAGAGAAGCTGACTGCCTTGACGATGCCACTTTCCATTCGCAGGTCCTGTTGGCCTGGTGTAGAGCATGCCTTGAAATTTCTTCATGTTTATGCGTCCAAGGTTCGTGTCACCTATGCCGCCCCAATATGATATAATCTATGACTTGACGATGATACTCTTCGAGTCCTCCTTTATAAGCGCCTGCTGTAAGCCTGCCATTATGTACCTGCGAGAATTGTTTAAGTTAGTGTCACGTAATAATGGTTGATTGCAAATACGAATCAACTTTTAAAGCTAAGAATAATTGAATATATTAGAACAAAGCATCCTAAGGCAAAATCTTGTGAAAGAAATGAATAAGATGTTGAATCAGTCACAATATGAAGCCCGATTTTTCTCAAAATGAGAAACTCGTCTCAAATCTGTCATGCGATTTCAAAGAGAACTCATATATCAACATTTCCGCATTGTGACCATATGTATATATCTAAATGGCCGATCACTAGATAATATGCAAACCTTCAAAACTTACCCACCGGCTAGGCTTATGAGGTGACTCGAACCTACGTGGTACTATCAGAAAATAATAATCACATAAATGTAGTGACATTAGCAAGTAATAATATCTGTTTGGAGAAAGAAATTGATTTTGACAATAAAGTCACTATATGTTACTGATGTTTTACCAATAACATATTCACCTTCACAATACACAAAGGAGGAACTCTTGACCACATCCTACGAATAATGTGACAATTCTGGATCTCAGAGCAGAACTTGGAGTCGTGGGTATTTGAGGTCAAATTTGACGCATGGTGATCATCACTCCTTCCAAAATCGCTGTCAAAAGATAAGATCACCGTGTGATTTAAATTTTGACTGAACAGAATACGATCTAATAATGAAATAAAAATCGCTTCTTATGTACTGATTGAAGTCGCTATCCTCAATTCGCCAATTGTTGCCTTGCTGATTTCAATTTGGAGACAAAATTGCAGATGTCAAACGGTGAATTTTTTTATGCTTTCAATAGTTGATCCAAATTTGCGAGATGATCATTCCACTTCTTGTGCATTCGATGGTCTGAAAAAAACTGATGTCCCGATACATAGAGATTTAGCGTGCTTTGAATACAATCGTCACAAGAATTTTGGCAATCCTCAGGTCTGCACCTTAAGCCGACACCTTAGAGTTCGAAATCATGAAATTAATAGCGTAGTCCTTGTATGACTTCATCTTCGGTTTACCATCTAGAGCCATGCATTCGTTGTTCATTTCATCACTGAGGTGATCAAACTTTACTATGTCTGTTGAATTCAGTATGGACTTTCTGTCTTCCTGATGATGCAGAGAGAAATATCGCTTTTGATTTGATCAATGAAATGATCAAATTCAAACATATAACAGTGTCAAGGCCTGATAGAGGGGGTCGACATATGATAATAAATCATTTAGCCACCTCCGTTAATGTCGCTCCCAATCAAAATAAAGGGGTGAGCCGATTAGAGCACCAGTCACATAGTCGAATTACAAGGCTATGTATAGATTCGGAGCATTTTAAAAAAAAAATCGTTCCCGATAATCGATTATATGGCCCCATATATTAAATGATAGTCATCAATGAAAGGTTTGCAATCTGATTCATTAGTCATGGCGTTGGAGTTTGGATAGATACACTTGAGTGCCACTTTCATTTAATGCCTTTGATCGCCACTTCAACATCATTGCTTGATCCTTGACACCCACTTTGTAGTTACCATATCATAAAGGATTGATTTTAAACACTTGTAATTAAGCGGTGATCTCCATTTGATGCCTGCCAATCCTTATTTAAACCTTTTCATTACGTTTGCATCGATCATGGTATAAGACTTCATCGTGTGAGTTGGTGCCATTAAATATTTTTGCTTGTATAATCAGTGTTCTCCTTCGTGCATTGCTTCAATTCAATAACTTACATTGCGGACAATTCCAATGTTTGAAATACAACAATTCCAATGTTTGAACTACATCGTTTAATGCCCTCTTTTAGTTCTTTGAATTTTCAAGTGTATTATCGTTCACCACCTTCATTAAATATTTTCAAATCGACCATTGTTAAGACACATCGACCTTAAACACAAAATATCTCATATTGAATGCACCTTTATTGATCCATTGAGTCATCATGCTCAACTCAACGTGAGGATACGTCGCGCAATGGAAGTGTGGCAGATAGTACTCGTAAAGCGCTTGTGAGGCAGTATCATCTTTTTTTAATTGCATTCATTTTGCAACATCATCGCGTGACGCTTCTTGTTCATTTCTTCATTCTTCGTTCACCATGCAACATCTTTGTTAATTAATTAAGTTTTCAATGTGTGACACATGTGAGGCATGACAAGCATAACATTATTGCGCAAGAGTAAAACCTTCATGAAGCATATGTAAAAATCAATGATACACGCTAGAGTGACGTGCGATAAGCGTATAACAATGATGCACAAAGACAATGTGCGATGATAGCTATGCGGCAGCAACGCAACATCGCGACATCGTTGCATGATGACAACACGGCATCGCAGTGCAGTGACATCGTGACATCGCTTCGCGGCGGCAATGTAACATCGCTGCCCAGTGGCATCGCGACATTGCAACATCGCTGCGCGACGGCATCACGACATCGCTGAACGACGGCAACACGACATCCCTGGTTAGCGACATGGTGACATATGTAAACCCAACGCACGACATATGTAAACGCAATGTGTGACGTATGTAAATGCAATGCACAACGTATGATCATGCCTTAGATAAAAAATTAATTTTTCAAAAGTTTTAAATATTGAAATTTTTAATTTTTTGGATTTTTCAATTTTTTTTATTGTTTTGTAGTTTTTTAATTTTTTTTTTTTTGGGTATCTTTTGAATTTTTTGTTTTTTTTTTAATTTTTTATTTTAAGACTCTAACTGTAAACCTTGCTAGACTATGACACTTTATTTGCAACTAGGCCTAAAAAAGTAGGGGTCCCCATTTGCAATGGGACAATGTGTGATTTGGTCACAACAGTTACTTGCTTATGCTACTTATAAAGATTTCAAGGTATATCAAATGGATGTCAAATCCACATTTTTTAATGATGATCTAGAAGAAGAAGTCTACATTGAACAACCTGATGGATTTTCACTGTCGGATGATGGTGATATTGTATGCAAGCTGAAGAAAGCACTTTATGGACTAAAACAAGCTCCTAGAGCTTGGTAAGATAGATTAAATAAATACTTGTTGAAATTAGGATTCACTAAAGGTGCTACTCATAGTAATTTGTACTTTAAAATTGAAAATGATAACATTATGATTGTTGAAGTCTTTGTTGATGACATTATTTATTGTTGATGACATTATTTTTGGTGGTGATGATGATATGAGTATGAAGTTTGCTAGTGATATGCAAAAGGAATTTGAAATGTCTATGATCGATCACATGAAATTTTTCTTAAGTTTGCAAATTGCACAAACAGAGAAGGGTATCTTTATATCTCAAACTAAGTATGTGAAGGAATTGTTGAAGAAGTTTAGACTAGATGATTTCAAACCCCGATTGGAACTCCTATGATGATTGGTTGTAAATTGTCTAAAAATGATGAATCTCCTAAAGCTAATCAGACTTTGTATAGATCTATGGTTGGTGGACTATTATATTACTCAAACTAGGCCTGACAATATGCATGTTGTATGTATGGTTGCTAGATATCAAGCTGATCCAAAGGAAAGTCATGTTACTGCTATTAAAAGAATATTCATATATCTAGAGGGAATAGTGAATTATGGTTTATGGTATCCTAAGAAAGATGATTTCATGTTATGTGCTTACACTGATGTAGATTGGGTAGGTGATGTAGATAACCGTAAGAGTACTACCAGTGGTGCATTCTTTTTGGGTAAGAAGTTGGTTTCATGGGATAGCAAGATATCAAAATTATTTATGATGAGTTTATTGTCATATACTGTGATAATTTCATTCCTATGAACATGTCAAAGAATCCAGTACAATATTCAAAGACTAAGCATATATCAATCAAATACAATTACTTGAAGGAGCAAGTCAATGAACAAAAGGTGAAGATGGAATATGTATCTACAAAGGAACAAATTGCTGATATTTTTACTAAGCCTTTGCCCGTAGATACATTTGTCTACTGGAGAGATAAGATAGGGGTAACCACCTCTCCTGATGAGAACTAGATGCATTGAGTTGCATCGATCCGATGGATTTCAGAGCTTTGGTCTTGTTATCCAAGTTGATTTGTTAGTGTTGCTCCTCTACTGGAGTAGTCCGTTTGATTTGGTTGTGATAGATTCATGTGTTTTGATGGAGAGAGATATGTGTTTGGTTTTCTCTTTTTGCTGAGCTTTAGCATTGATGTCAAAAGGGGAGAGATGATGTGAAAAACTACATTATCTATCCTGATCTTAGAGGGAGTTTGTTGGTGATATCTTCTTTCTTTGCATTGACTATTTTTCACATTCATATGTTGCCATCAATGCCAAAGGGGGAGATTGTTGTGTTGATGATATATTGAGATTTTTGGGAGATTGTTGTAGTCTATTGGATTTGGTTGTTGGACTTTGATATGTTGTTTTTATTGATTTCAACATATTTCAATGAGTTTTTTTGGTGAGCTTGTGAAGATTTTCTGATCCGGTTTGTTGTTGTTTGGTTACCAGGTCCTACTGTTCCTGTTGGTATTCTTGTCGGTATTGTCTCAGATATATTTTGGTATGATCAGATATTGTGTTGAGACTTTGGGATGTTGTATGGGATGATTTTGTGTATCTTCATTTTGGATGGTTCATGATTTGGTGACTTGCAAGTTATCTTTCTTCGTGATAGTTGTTATTTGGTTGTGTTCTTGAGATTTGAGGCGTTGACAAATTTGATTTGATTTGAGGTGTTGGTACATCTGTTTCTGGTGATTTTAACATGTTTGCTAGTGTCTTCTAATCATGTCCTATTTGTTTTGGCAATCTACATTGATCATTGTGTGAGTTTTGGTGATCTCTATCAATTGGTGATGATTTCAATGTGTCTGGTTGTGTAATGTGTTGCAGTTGATCCTGGCATGAATTCTGATGGATATGATCATTTGAGAATTTCAATTAGGTTCATTCTATGTAAAATAAATTATAATATTGGTAGGGTGGTCGATCCTTGTATCGTTTAATGTAATTTTTGTATCAATGAGCTAAGGGTTGAGGGTTTAGCCAACCTTGCTGTCAAGGTTGATGATTTGTATATATAGGTGATATACTTATGTAATTTAGGTGTTGTTGTTATGTCTGCATTATTAGAGAGAGTTGTGTGTGCAAAAAAGAGACATATAATTTGGTAAAGTATTGCCATGAGATCGGTGTTGCAGGGTAGACAATTGTTCTTAATTGGAACTGTTATCAAGCATATGTAGATGCTACTATTGTAATTCATTTCTTCTGAATTGTAGTGCAAGTAATTTAATAATTCAGTGAGACTTCCCTAAGGGTTGGAGCCTTCCAGAAATATATATTTTTGGCAGTGAGCCTAGGCAGTGTCCCTGAATGTATGTTCATTCCCCATTGTAATATTTTCACATACTACTACTACAGAGTATCATCTTATTGTGCGTAGGTTCACACCATGGGTTTTCCCTTAACCGGGTTTTCCATGTCAAAGATTTTGGTGTTGTGTGATGTGTTGTTCATTTTCTTATCTTTTAGTTGCTGTAGTTTATCAGTTTATGCTTTAGTATTTGATTTTCTGATTTCCAATGAAGACTGATTTACCCCCTCTTCTCAATCTACCTACTTGATTGTTGCTAACATCAACATGATACTTAACCTTGTAAATCCATTTGACACCAATTACTTGTTTTCCCTTAGAAATTTGCACTAACTCTCATGCATTATTTTTTTCAATTGTGTGCATCTCTTCATTCATAGCATCAATCCATACTTGTTCTTTAACTGCTTCTTCATACATAGAAGATTCAACTTAAATCAAACTCAAAAAGTAAAAATTGAAAATTTTATTCATATTAGAGCTCCTTTCATAAATTTCATACCTTTTAGGAAGAGCTTGGACTAGTTGCTCTACTTGAGTTATCAACCAATGGTGTGCTATTTGGAGAACTTAGTGGACTAGATCTTGGAGGGTTCATGCTTAGGCTATTGTTGGAGCTTGAATTTCCACTTAAGATTGTGGGGAGAGGAGGAACGTGATCATCCTTGATACCCTTGATGAGTGATGTGGTTTGTTGAATACCTTTCATCTATTTCCATACTCCCCCTTCATTAAAAACCACATCCTAACTAATGATCCATTTCTTTGGGTCAAGATTATAGAATTTCTACCCTTTAGTTGCATCAAAATAGCCCACAAATATTCAAAGATGAGATTTTGCATCTGAATTCTTCCACTTTTGATTTGGAACATGAACATAGGCTGGACAACCAAATACATGAAAGTGAGCCAATGAAGGCTTGTGACCACTCCAAGCTTCCTTTGAAATCATATTCTTCACCAACTTTGTAGGGTTTCTATACAATATGTATATTTTAGTGGCTACTACTACTCCCCAATAGAAATTGGGAATATTTTTAGACTACATCATTCTTCATTACATCTCCATAATGGTATAATTCTTCATTTCGATAAGTCTATTTTGTTGTGGGGGGGCTATGATAATTCTTTTGATCCCATTAGTGCTACAAAAACTATAAAACTTTTTGGAATTAAATTATACCCCTCTCTCTACTCTAAGTATTTTGAAAGAATAACCACTTAACTTATTTGTCAAAGCCTTGAAGTCCTGAGGCATGTCAAATTATTTTAAATTTGTTTGAGAAAATAAACCCACATGTGGTATGAGAAATTATCAATAAATGTCAAAAAATTTAGATTATTTCCCAAAGATTCTTCTTGCATGTCACCATAGATATTAGCATGCACAAGCTCAAGATGGGTATTTTCCCTTCATTATTTGTTCACTAGGAAGCTATCCCAATGTTTCTTTCCAAGTGCACACCTTGAGTACATTTCTTCTTTTTCCTGAATTGTTGGGAGTTCTCTCACCATATTATTCTTTTGAAGCAAACTTAGTCCTTATAAATTTAGATGACGATATCCCTTATAAGGATCCCTTTACACTTGTTGAAATATATCTCTTTTACAACTCTCTTCCTTGCTTAAACATCACATCCTTTACAAGGATCTTTCTTCTGAGCTTTGAACACATGTATGTTTATTGAGTATATCTCCTTGGTATTTAAGTCTGTTTAACCTTGATGTGTTTTCTCTACCTTCCTTAAGATGTCAAAATGAGAATATGTTGACATCTTAAGAGGTGCACACAAGGCCTCCTATTTTCTTATGGTAATTCATTGATGTGCCCCCAGAGTGATGATGTTGCACCACATAGTGCTTCTTGGGGAATATTTATCAATATTTAAACTATTGTTCATGGTCACCTTGTATAGCATGGCTTGGTAGTGTGATTGTTGAACTTTCCACACCTACTCAGACATTGATTACCTAGTATAGCATGGATTGCTAGCAAGATTAGTTTCTTGCACTTCATGAACCACCCAACATAACACACCTTTTTGGTTAGTGAAATTCATTCCTTCTCCTCACGTCAATTAGTGAGCATCCCTATTATTTCTATGCGTCCACTTGTACTTCATTTTAATGCATTAATTTAGCATTGTAGACATATAAAAATGACCATATTCCTAAATGAATATTTTATGTTCATTTCTCTATTTGATTAAATCCAATTTAATTAAATTATCCACCTTCCTCTATTTAATTAAGTAAATTACTCAATTTATTTAAATTAAATTCACTATACCCATTTAATGAATAAATCATTTTATTCAATTAAATCCCCCCTATCCACTTTTAATTAAATTCAAATTTAATTAAATAGTTATCCTAAAATTGAATAAATCTAATTTATTTAATTTCTCCAAATTGCAACCAATTTGAATTAAATTACTTTATTTCAATTAAATCCTACTATCCCTCCATCCACTTGCAAAATCCCAAACCCCTTTCTAATCCCTTCTAGAATCTTCTAATCACTTCTAATTAGCCTAACCCCTCCTCTAAACTTTGTCACATCCCTAAGCAAAGGGTAGTCACTTCTCAAACCCTCAAAGTCTTTGATAACCATTAAAGACTTTCAACCTTCAACCACTAAATGGCTCAAAGTCTTTGAAAACCATTGAAGGCTTTCAACCTTCAACCACTTAATCGCCAAAGTCTCCAATGACCATTAATGGTTAACTCAAACCCTCCTACATGGTTAAAACATTTGTTTTGACTCAACCTTCATCCAACCCAAGGGTCTCATCAGGCCATTAATGCTTTGACCATGATTATCTCTTAATCATTTGCACAAAGGTTTATCCCTGGATTAACTCTTAATCCAGTGGGTAATCTTAATTTAGACTTGACCCTTAGCCTCTAGATAACCATGAGGTCTTTTCAGGCCTTTAATGCCTCCAACCTCTTCTCTCAACCCAACCCTATGTTGACACTTGTCACCATTTCATTGGTGCCAATTGTGCACATGGATCCCCAACTTTCAAACTCAGCCCTTGATTAAACCATTCAATCCTGACCATCCATTGCCTTGTTTATGCTATAAATAGAGCTCTCATTCCTTCATTTTCAACAATCATCCTTCAAATTTGTAGCATCACACTTATGCTCAAATATATTCAAGCTTTCATTTCATATATGCTCATCATTTAGCCTCTCTTTAACTCAGGAATTAGAATAAATATGCATGTTAAAATAATTTCTTTATCATTTTAGTTCAATCACAGACTAAATATAGTATGCTAGGATAGTATTCATACTAATCTTGTCATCTTATCCTTTAGTTTATTGCATTTTAAAATCATACATATCTTATAATGCATTTCATCCTAAAATCTATCACAGCATCCCTTGTTCTTGCATTTGCCATCCCTAAACCATTTTGCTCAGTGATCTGAGAGCAAAAACATTGGTTTGAGGGACATTGTAAGATAGAGAACCATGGGACCAACCTTGGGAAGCTGAGTGATACTTTATTACTCCATAGCTTGCACCAAGAAGTCCTATGTGTGTGTGTGGACTAGTTTCTAACAATATTTTCACATATTGAGTTTTATCAGCCCACTTTTCCCGCATACATTTTTGGCACCCACCGTGGGGCTCGACCCCAAATAACAAATCGGTTTTTCAAACTAATGACTTTTGCAGGACCACGGGAAACAGGAATCGGCACGTCAGAAACATTCCCTAGCACATCTGGTTAACAGTCTAGCGCATCTCGCTTACTGTTTAGTGCGTGGGCTCTATACTTTGGTGCATGAAGATCTTTCTTTAGTGCATAACTTCCACTAATATTTTCCTATAGGTCTCGACGCGGGTGAAACACAGAGTAGCGCATGCAATAAGCAAAATAGAGCATCCATCCCACATTTCAGCACTTGTAGGTCATCATCCAGCGCGTGCGATTCAAACGTTAGCACATCAAATCTCCAATTTTCCTGTAGGTCTCAGCGAGAGAGAGAAAAAGACAGAACAACGCTTCCAACATACAGAGTAGCGCATTCAGTAAACAGAGTAGCGCATCAAGTGTATATAATAGCGCATGCAGTCTGTTATGTAGTGCATCCAAGACAGAAACAAAAATTGTAACCGGGAATGAAATTTTAGACTTGTTGAAGTCCACAAAATCCTTTGTTTTTCTAACTACTATGGTGGTATTTTGCAGGATTTTTAACATTTTATTGCAGGGGGAGGAGCTTAGTGACATTTTTTTTAGAACTATAAATTGTTTAAATTTTACTAGCTTGTTCAAGTTAGTTAAAATTTAAAGTCTTTTTAATTCTAGTCAGAAAAAAAAAAAAAAAATTGAACTCACCTTACTTTGGGTTGTAAAACAAACCACAACACAAAAAATTTTCATTTTTGCAATAAAGGGATTTAAAATGAACTTCACCATCCTTTGGTGCATAAAAGGATTCACTTCAAATTTCTGTCAAGTAAAAGAATCACACAAGTCCAGAGTCAGTTACAACTAAAGAGGGAAGCTCTTCCCCTTTTAGCGATTTCTTTTGCTGACCAAAACATCGAATTTGCTTTGTTGACCATTTCTTTTTCATAGATCAGATAATCATTGCTTTGAAAGAATAAAACAAACACCATGTGTTTGTGGAGCAACATCTCCACATAGATTTTAGCAAATCACTGATTTGAAAGGATAAAATAAACCAAATTGATTGCTTTGTCTCGAAAGTGGAAGGAATATGCTCTCCCCTTAACTGGGTGACCAAAAATCCAGACCACTCTTACAGCGTTCTTTAAATTCAAGCAATAAAACCTTTAGCAGGTCTGCCTTCCCGAGGAGCTGGAATCAACTCTTAAAGCCATTTATGGCCGGTGTGAAGGGAACGACCTAAGTGGGGAACAACTTTGATGCCAAGAATTCCAACCCACTATAATCAAATGTGGAAAGTGACGAAAGTCCTTTTCAACGGTTGCGCACAGTGATTAGCCTTCCCCTAGTATCCTTGAGATACGTAAAGCCTTTGTTCTAAAGGTTGGGAAGCCTCCTGAGGGAGTTTATCACTGACGGTCGAATGGGAACCTTGATTACGAACCATAGAAATAGCAACTTTGAGCCGAGTCAGTAACCAGACATTTATAACATCATAGTGCAAGGGTGGGGAAGAATCCGCCCTCAAGATTACTCACCATATATCTCCCAAGATAACTACTCAACTGTGGAGGGATTCACTTTGGGTTAATTTCTAGCAAAAGGCAAAAAAACGGAAGCCCTCTAGGGGGTGACATGGCTGTTTGAGATGACGGAGTATCGAGACTAGTGGGCTATGATGTTATTTATGACCCTTGACTAAAGAGTCTTTCTAAAGTGTATTACTTGTATCTAAGCCTGTTAAAACATTGGAGACTTGAACACATCCTCGCAAAAACATACACTTTTTGTTAGATTAGGCAAAATAGTTATACTTTTTGTGTCGTGCTTGCATTTATTACTTCGAAAAATCATCCATCACATTTGAAAATTTCACAACAAAATTCAAAATCCACAAGAAATCAACCAAAAGAAAAAATCAGCGCAGTTTAGCGCATCAGAGCAATCTCTTAGCACGTGGAATACTTCTATTAGCGCATCCAAACCTCAAGTTAGCGCATTGGTTCAAAACAGTATCATTTTCATCATAAGGCAAAACAGTGTAAAGTCCTTTAACGCATCCGAAAAATAGTCTAGTGCATGGAAGAAACATCTTAGTGCGTAGGAACCAAAAGTTAGCACATAAAGTCAAACAGTTAGCGCGTCACAGGCCCAGGGTAGCGCATAGCTTTTTCAATAGTTAGACAACAATTTTTAAACAGTCCAAACTTTAGCACGTGAAAGCAACAGCTTAGCGCATGGAAACCAAAAATTAGCGCATTCAGTCAAATAGTTAGCGCGTAACATGCCCAGGGTAGCGCATAACTTTTTCAATAGTTAGACAAACAATTTTCCAAAAGTCCAAACTTTAGCGCGTGTCTAGGGGCAGCTTAACGCGTGTGGTTATTCTTTTAGCGCATCGAGTAATTTCAGTAGCGCATGTAGACTCTGTTCTAGCGCATGATCTAAAATAGAAAAACAGAGAGCCAAACCAGGAAAATTTTGAAAATTGCAAAAACATTTTAGAAGCCCTTCTCATCAAAATTCATCTGTCATCAAACCAGAGTGACAAAAACAAACCAATAAACCTATTTCTTGAGCAAAATTTGTGTCAAAACAAAGTTGTCAGAATCCTACACGAATTGCACAATAGAGGATGTCTCTCCTATCATAATCCAGAAGATTTCATCATCAGTATCAACAAAATCCTCTACCATCTTACGAATTTTTATCTCTAAACCACTTGTTTAAAATTCTCAAATTGTCAAATCTAGTTTCCAGATCGGGAAGCTTTTATCCATTTGACATGCTTTGTCGTGAAGGGGCATCTAAACCTTCACTTTGATAGAGTAAGATTTGAAATTTTCAAACAAGAATCAACTAAATCCAAACAAATCAAAGGAAACCATTGATCACTCGTGCATGACTAATCCCCTTATTCTGAGAAGAAAGAACCTCTATCGTAACATCATGTTGTAGAAACAACAACCTAGTTTTTCCAAATTCATCAAAAGAAATAAGTTTTTATACATCAATCGTCAACTCTTCAAATCTCATCGGGTATTCCTTCATCGCGTCAAACGTTATATCCAAAACAAACCTAGTGAATTTGACAAAGAACTTTTGAAAACAAGAGCATACTATCAAAAGTCTGATTTTAATCAAACCATAAACCACGGAGGAAAGATCAATCCAGCATTCTTGCCCATTGAGTGCATCACATACAACACATCTCGGCCAGAACCACCAATGCCCGAGCAACATATCAACGAGGCTTTTGTCCCATTCATCACTGAAAGCTTTTACTAAAAATGTCTGTTACTCACTCTCAAAGAGACAAACAAAGTGAGACACACGCAGAATCAAGTATGAATCAAAGATTGTCAAATCCTTTTGAAGTTCCACCCGTAGAAGAACCTAAAATTACTGAAGCACTTCTTCGGGAATGTCAAGAAAACCCTTCCTTCCAAAAACTTGTCGAAAAACTCATGGAAAATGACAAAGAAAAATATCTGCTCATGCTTATAAGCAAAGGCGTTAAACTTCCTGAAGATTTCGACGCAAACATTTTTCAAACCGGATCTCGACAATATACATATCAAAAACAACAAAGAGAAGAAGAAACTCAAATACCTAAGCAACATATTCCAGAGCAGCACATTCCAGAACAACGCATACCAGAAATGCGTATACTTGAGCTAGAAACATCAGAGCAACATATACCATTTACCACACCTTTTCAGCTGAGAACCAATACAAGGCAAGAACTTTTTCCTCAACAAGACAATATACCTTTGGCAGCCCTTACTCAACAAATGCAAATGTTGCAAAGGCAAATACAGGATATGCAACAAGGGACAACAATGCGGTACTCTTTAAATGAAATCTGTCCTTATCCATTTGACAGAAGCTTGAACATGGTGCCTTTTCCTCCAAACTCAGACGTTCCCAAATTTGATAAATATGATGGGAAAAGTGATCCCTGAGATCATGTTCGGGAATTTTGCACACTGAGCCTTGAATTTGCTCACGACAACACCTATTTGATGAGGTTATTCCCTAGAAGCTTAGGAGGGCAAACCATGGAATGGTTATCCAAAATTTTGCCACCTGTTAGATCATTTGATGAGTTGGTTAACAAATTCATAACCCACTATTCCTACAACATCCAACATGCCATAACCATGCTAGATGTTTGCAACACCAAACAAAAGAATAATGAAACATTCATGGTGTTCCTTCAATGCTGGCAACGCATGGTATCACGATATCCTCGAGATATTCCTGAAAAGGAGAAAATGGAAATCTTCATTGATAACTTGAATGGCGAGATGAGTTATAGACTAAAACTTCAATGCATACCATCTTTCGCTAAATTGATTGAAAATGGCATTCAAGTAGAGGAAGCATGTGTCAAAAAGGGAACACTCAAATTCCACAAGGAAGGAACAAACTCATCAAACTACAATAACCAGAACAACACCCACTTTGACAAATCTCGATTTTGGACTTGCAACAAAAATGAAGGCAACAATGAAATACATGATCCCAAATATAAACAACCAGTACTTGCATTATCTGGAAATCCTCAAAACATGAAAAATCCTAAAAATGCTACTCCCAGTGCTAACACATATGCACAAAACACTGATCAAGGACAATTCAACACAAACAACACCAACAATACTCAAAGCAAAAACATGAATCCAGGACCTAACAATAATCCATGCAACAACACGAACAATTTCCAAAAGCGTATCTTCACAACACTGGGACAATCATTAGAATCCGCATTCAGAGAACTTTTGGAAAACAAGATTCTTTCTTTGCCTCCGATCAATAATTATGAACCCCCAATCAAACCACCTTGGTGGAATGATTCACACTATTGTAATTTCCATCGCAACAAGGGTCATAGAACAAACGAGTGCATGAGATTGAAACACATAGTATAGGAAATGATTGATCGAGGTGACTTAATGGTGGATGGTCTCAAAACAAATGGTGATCACGGAGCCTTTAAAAATCCTCTCCCAAATTACAACAAAGATGGAGCATCAATTTCAAATGATAAACACGGAGCTCGTATTAATCACATCTATAACAACACCATCAACCACATATCAGCTGAAGATCATCAAGTAAATGTCATCACCATTCGAGATCGACATGATCATGAATCTGTCAATGTAACAACCTAAACTCAGAAATATGTCTTGAAAGGACATACTACACCTACAACTACCACACCAAAAATCCAATATGACTTGGTTAGCCAACTGCGCAAGACTCCAGCTCAGATATCTATACTAGAATTGTTGAAACTATCACCAAGGCACAAAGACATATTAGAGCAAGCGCTATTGGAAACCAATGTACGTCAAAATTTGGATACGAATAGATTTCAAGCCATGGTTGCCCATATGACTGAACCTCATAACCTCACCTTCTCAGAACATGACGATGCTTCCTTGATCCATCCGCATAATACTTCTCTCCATATTGAAGTCATTGTTTGCAAACACCGCATAAAAAGAGTCTTAATAGATGGAGGAGCCGGACTTAATATATGTACTTTAAAGCTTATCCGTGCACTGGGCTTCTCATAAGAATCTATTGATCCCTGCAAAAAGATTACCGTAAAAGCATATGATGATGAGGAAAGGTCCTCTAAAGGAACAGTGATATTGCCTATTCAAGTAGGACCAGTACAAAAGGATACTATATGTCAGGTCTTAGATATTGATCTAACCTACAATATTTTGTTAGGACGACCCCGGATACACAAAATGCAAGCAGTACCTTCTACGTATCACCAGTGTGTCAAGTTTCCTTATGATGGACAAGAAATCTCCATATCTACTGATCACAATCCATTTCAACATTGCAACGCAATGGGGGCAGCCCAGGATAGTTTGTTTCCTCATAATAGAGAAAAGCAGTGATCCTATACATCAGATCAACACACAGCAAAATCCAACTCCTTATGGAGAGACTTCAAACAAAAAATGCAAATTAAAGACCAAGGTATAGGAGAATACTCTTTGGAACCGTTATGTTTGGCTAAATTGCCAACATCCCCTAGATCTCATGGATTGCCTACTACATCAACACATCTAGTTACTTAGCGCATCACCAAATTCGATGGTACTTTCATCCAACTGGGCACTCTCGCACATGAATCAGAAGACAAAGATGTTCTTAGCTGGTTATATAAAGATGAAGAAGACGATCATAGAGCAGCCACTCTGGACATTGTTCTACCAACACACCTATATGGAAAAAGCTACTTAATCATGAAGCAAATGGGATATGGTGGTAAAGGACCTATTGGAAAACGCAAAGAAGGAGTCACTGAACCTATAGATCTTCCTTCACAACCTAGCAGAAACAAAGCAGGATTGGGTTCTAAACTCACGTTCCTATTGAAACAACCACCACACCTACCTACCAAACCTCAATGGAAAGTAAAGATGAAGTACAAAGAAGAATCCAGGCAGGAAGCACTCTTTGAATCTACAGAACAATCCGCAAGACACGGGAACGTCAAGATCAGAAGTTACATCAAGAAAAGCTTCTAAGTCACAAGAAGGCCCTATCTGCAGTAGTAGCTCATATTCAGACACCAATATCTCAAGAACAAATCATGTCATCTCCAGATACCGTTATTCCTCCCTGAAGAAGCACAGTCTATGAACAAATCCAGAAAGTAGAGGACGGATCTGACACAAAATCAACAAAGACCATCAAAATGGTCTCCATCATCAAAGATTCATTTTCACCATACAACATACCTGTTTACAGCACAGATAGAATCTGGGATGATGCCTATGAGACTGATTCTAATGAATATGAATGGGGTACCTGCTCCAATGCTACTACAGATATCCCTAGTGATACTGATTCTATATCTCTTTCTCAAGAAGAACATAATGCAGAAGATAGACCTCTTGAATTTGGACCGCAGAATATCTATGACATCGAGGAAAGCGAACAGGAACATTATGAGCAAGTATATGTAGAGGATAATACCATCGAAGACCTCGACAAAATCCTGAACTTCTTTAAAACCAAGAACAATCACCATGAAAACTCTATCCTAACACTCACAGTAGCCAAACTTAATCCACCTAATGATTCCTTACCACTCGTCTTTCCTGACCTCATCAACTGAGATGAACCTGAAATCCATGATATACCAATTTTCCCCAATGATGAATCTATTATCCATTACCTATGTACCGTAAATCCAGAAACAGGCTCTACCAGTGAACAAAATAACGATGTCTACAAACCAGGGAGTGCCAAGTCTCTCAGTCGCAAAAATGACCCAAATAAAGGATCTGATGCTGAAAACCAGTCAATGGCAGCTCTGGATCACAAAAAAGTAAAAATAAATGACACATCTGAGGGTGAAAACCTTTTTAAGGCACCTAACGATGGGAGACTTGACACTCTTCCTGAGCACTTTCATGAGCGATCGCCCATATTGATTGAGCCCACTCAATCAATCAACATTGGTACCACAGAAGCAGTTAGGAACCTACACCTTGTAGAATCTCTAACAGAGGTAGAAAGATCAGCGTTCATCATTTTCTTTAAAGAACAGCAAATTAACTTTGCTTGGTCATATGCTGATATGCCTGGAGTGGATCCACACTTAATGATACATCATCTGTCCATTTCTACAGGAGTTAAGCTAGTCAAGCAAAAGCTACACAAGATGAATCCACAGGTGGCACTCATGGTCAAAACTGAACTAAAGAAATTATTAGATGTCGGATTCATCTGACCCATTGACTATGCAGAATAGATTTCCAACATCGTTCCAGTATAAAAACCAGATGGTAGTATCAAAATATGCACTGACTTCAGAGACGTCAACAAAGCTTGTCCAAAAGATGACTTTCCTCTGCCTAGTATCGACATCATTGTAGATCTCACAGTAGGCCATGCAATGTTCTCACTAATAGACGGTTTCTCAGGCTATAACCAAATCAAAATAGCCCCAGAAGATCAAGATAAAACTGCGCTCACCTGTCCTTGGGGAACGTACTGTTGGAATGTTATGCCTTTTGGCTTAAAGAATGCAGGGGCCACTTATCAAAGAGCAATGACCACAATATTCCATGACATGATGCACACATTTATAGAAGACTATGTGGATGACTTACTAGCTAAATCCTTCACCAGAGTAGAACATCTTGGTATCCTAACAAAAATCTTTGATCGATTGGAGAAATTCCAAGTTAGGCTTAACCCTAAGAAATGTGTCTTCGGGGTTACATCAGGCAAGTTACTAGGCTACATAGTCTCAGCTAAAGGTATTGAAGTAGATCCAGCAAAGGTACAAGCCATCATGGACATGCCACCACCAAAGAATAACAGTCAACTCAGATCTCTCCAAGGACGACTTCAATCAATCAGGCGATTCATCGCTCAACTAGCAGATAAAAGTCTACCATTTAACCATTTACTACACAAAAATGTACCCTTAAAATGGGAGGCCAAGTGCGTAGAATCTTTTTACTAAATCAAATAGTACCTGATGAATCCAACAGTTCTAGTCCCACCAATCGCAGGAAAGCCTTTTATCTTATATATCTCAACAACAGATATATCGCTGGGTGCCCTATTCGCACAAGAAGATCATCAAGGGAAGGAATGTGCTATATATTACATCAGTAGAACATTGAATGGCTATGAACTCAACTATATATTCATTGAAAAGGCTTGCCTAACAGTGGTCTTCGCATCTCAGAAGTTCCGACATTATATGCTAGCACACACCATCAAACTAGTCACAAAAATTGATCCTCTCAAATATCTACTCAGCAAGGCAGCTCTTATAGGCCGATTGGCTAAATGGGTCATGATCCTCAGTGAATTTGACATCCAATACATAGAAAGATGAGCCATCAAAGGACAAGCAATTGCAGATCAGTTGGCCGAAGTACCCCTACCAGGAAAACACACCATGGAGATTGAATTTCCAGATAGGGACGTTCTTACTCTTTCTACTAAACAATGGACCCTATACTTTGATGGATCCTATACACAACATAGTTCAGGTGCTGGCATTCTATTCATCACTCCTGAAGGACACACTATACGAAGATCATATAGGCTTATGTTTCCTTGCACCAATAATGTGGCTGAATATGAGGCACTGGTCATAGGCATCAAAATGGCCGTAGAATGGAAAATCACAGAGTTAAAAGTCTATGGGGACTCACAACTAGTCGTCCATCAAATCAACAATGACTATCAGACAAAGGATGACAAGCTACTACCCTACAAGCGAATGGTGGATGACTTCAAATAGTATTTTGTACACATCACCTTCGAAGAAATACCAAGGTTGAACAACAAAGCAGCCGATGCAATGGCTACTATCGCTTCATTACTACAAATTCCAGAGCAACAGAGTCGTTATGAGTTCCTGGTAGAGAAACTGTTCTCCCCCGCCTATGACCATTCTGAATCCTAGGTTATCTATGCCTTGACTGGTTCAGATTCTCCGTTATATGGACCCATCTACGACTACCTCAAACACAATATCTTACCCATTGACCGATTCCGTAACCAAAAACATAACTTTATCTGACAAGCTGCCCATTACACCCTTACTGCTGATACTTTGTATCGTTGAGGTCTCGATGGCACTCTTCTTCATTGTCTTGATCATAATGATTCCGATTCTGCTTTACATGAGCTTCACAAAGGTATTTGCGGCACACATTCAAGTGGCACTACTCTTGCTAAAAAGCTTCTAAGGATGGGATACTACTGGCCTACAATGGAGAAAGATTCCTATCACTTCGCCAAGAAATGTCCTAAATGCTAAATCCATGGTAATCTAATATAAGCACCAACACAAGAACTACAACCATTTACCACTTCCTGGCCCTTTTGTCAGTGGGGACTAGACTTAGTTGGCAAAATTCATCCTTCATCTTCAAATGGAAACAAGTTCATTATAACTGCAACAGAGTACTTTATCAAATGGATAGAAGCAGTTCCCATGACCACAGTAACCGGAAAACAAATTGCCTCTTTTATCCTCAATTATCTGATCTGTAGATATGGTATTCCAAGTTCAATCATCACAGATAATGGACGCCCCTTTAAGAATCAAGATGTCCACGAACTATGTGAAAAATTCAAAATCCAACATAGGTTCTCTACACCATATTACCCACAAGGAAATGGTCAAGCAGAAGCATCAAACAAGACCATATTGAAAATCCTCAAGAAAATAGTGAATGATGCAGGCAAAGATTGGCACGTACAACTCAATCCAGCACTTTGGGCATACTGGACCAGCATTCGCACACCTGCAGGGGCAACACCATACTCATTGGTATATGGATCAGAAGCTATTTTACCCCTAGAGGTAGAAATCCCATCTCTCAGAGTCTCTTTGAAAGGATTAATCTCAAATGAAGAGTATCGAGTTAACCGACTCCAAGAACTTGAACTCTTAGATGAAAGATGTCAGCATGCTTATACTCATCTCAAATCATATCAACAACGCATGTGCAGGAGCTACAATCACAAGGTCATTCCTCGCAACTTTAAGGTTGGTGACCTAGTCCTCAAAGAAAATCCAAGAAATCAGCAAGATCGAGAAAAGAAAGGGAAATTTGAACCTAACTGGTTGGGTCCCTATGTCATCATATCAGTTTATGGATCAAGTGCCTATTAGCTAACAAATTCTGAAGGAGAGGTGGTTGATGAACCAACTAATAGCATCCATCTGAAAAGGTACTATACTTAAGTGGCCTAGTGCACGGAAAAAAGCCAAAATAAGCAAAAAAAATCAAAAAAATCTAGAAAAAGTAAAAACAAAGTACAATAAAAACAAAGGGTGAAAACCTGGTAAACAGGCACTCTTGTGAAAGAATGGCTCCTCCATCTCTATCCATACCATTTTATCCCTACAAACACTATCGGTCATCGCCCGACACTTAGCAAATATCCATTCAGGACATACTTAGCGTAGTCACTATCCTAATTTGTCTATATATATCCTCTTACCACTAATCCACCATGGCTTGAAATCACCGTATATATTCACATCAAGAGGCACACTCAGCTAGGGGCATGTAAATCGTATCAATGTTGCAAACATTGAAAACATCAAGACTAGATGCAAAACTCAAAAACAGGACACCCAACAAACCACAAAAACAAAAAAAAACTACGCTTCATAGCCAAACAAAAACAAAACAAATCACAAAAATACCAAGGATGGATGATTTTCTGAAGTACTGAATGTTGCACTATAGCATAAAATCTTAGCTAGTTTTGCATGTTGAAATTTTTGAATGTTTGGATTCTCTTCCTTGTCTCACTAAATGCTTCACAGCTAGAGGTCAAGGGGAACTTCCAATATTTTCTTAGTCTTCTTCCTGGGAGGTGATCACTTGTACTGTGTGAATACATGCCTCGAGACGTGATACCTCGAATATCACTGAAGGCCTGATTCCACTTCATGCATACAAATGATTTAATCTTGTCTGTCTACGCAATACGCACTCAGGTCGTCCTGGTTCAATTATACCTTGACGCTTGTGCTATCTTGCAAAATCAAATATCATGTAAATTTTTCTCAGGTCATTATGGTTCAATTATACCATTATGCTTGTATAAATTTTCAACATATCCTAAACAAATCAATGCTCAATGATGATATCTACAAAGAAAGCAAACATATGGTTCTATCGGATGGCAAATACAGAATGAGGGATGCCCCAAAAACAATTAGTTGCATATCATTTTACAATTAGTTGCATATCATTTTACCAATAGTTACATATTATTTAAGCATGTTTGCATATCATTTAACATCATTGCATATCATTTAACATCATTGCATATCATTTTAACATCATTTACATATCAAGATACATTTAGCAGCATATTAACACAAACATCTCATTTTCAAGATACATCTCACAACATATAAAAGCATACATCTTGCATCATACATTACATCATATATTTAAACATTGTATCATCACATAAAATAACCCACATAAAATGCATCCATATCAACACATCACATGATCAAAAATGGTGCCGTATATATATATCTCAAAACTGATCAAAATCTACAAAATGTGTCCAAACACTGTGTCCAGTACAAAGAATAACAAATGCTCAAAAATACAACGGAGACCATGTCTCTCAAGTATGACTATCCCCTGACGGAGATGGTCTCGCTCCAGATACACCCACCCCTGGATCTCCAGGAGGGTCCTATCTCGGTGGCCCCGTAACACCTCAGCTCTCAGATCATGACCTAGTGGCTCGAGATCGACTCGATCTTGATTGTGCAAAACTCTCAACTCGCCGATCCCTAGGTACTACAGCCTCATAATGCCGCCTATAATACTCTGCCTCCTGCGCTCTCAGCGCCAACTCTCTAAGGGTGTCTCTCATTGGACCACCCGCCGCTGCTCTCTGCATACTTGCCACCACCTCCTCTGCTCGCCCCCTCTGCTCTATCTCGGTATCTCTCTCAGTAGTCAACTGAGAAATCTGCCGCTGATAGGTCAAAATCTGTGCCTGAAGCTACTGCACAGTAATCTGCAAGGTCTGTATCTGAGCATCCTCCATATGACCTGGTACTCGAACTCGTAACGGTACCTATGCTGGAGGAACCCCTCCCACTCAGCCTGTCTTCGGTACTAGAGGTGGGAGTACATCCATCCTCCTCCTCTGTGCTAGTCGACTAGGCTCCTCCTCACCACCCACTGCAGCTAGCACCTCCCCCACTCTCCCCTCTCTACCGGCTCTGATAGCCAATCCACCTTTCCCCCTCTCTATCCTCCCATATCTCATTGCTCTCTCCACACCTCTCTCTCCTCGCCTCCCTCAACCTCCTCTCCCTCGTCCTCCTCCTCCATCCTCCCCATCATCTCCATCATCTCCCCCATCTCCCTCCTCCTCATCTGAGTCAAATGCTGGCCTCATCTCCTTAGGATCGGATATCCTGGCCACCGCCTGTGTAGCAAACAAACGGGCAAACTCATCTGTCATGCCCGCATCCTGGATCTCCAGGGCATAATCCCAGATCTGCCTGGCCAACCCCACAAACTCCTCCACCACCACGGTGCTATCAATAGTCAGCCCCCAATCAGCCACATCCTACTGCCGCCGTGCATATAAGCACGCTCCCTGAGGAATACCTTGCTAGTGCTCGAACTACCTCAAAACTCGGGTCACCACAAACCGCTCAATCACAAATGGGGTCCTCCCAATCAAGTATCTGGTCATGAAAACAAAGGGCATCTCCAGCCCATCCTCTGCCCATACCTCACATCCTGTATATGGTCGCCAGGTGACCGTATCTATGCCATCAAAAACCCTCCTCCAATGCTCTAGTTTGCCCAGCTTACGCTGGACAACTAGACCTCTATATCCATAGGCATATGCTGCACCTACAGGCCTGTCCCTATCTGCTAATGGCGTCACTGCTGGAATATGCTCCCAACACCATACCTGTAACAAAGTCATGCCAGCTGACAAAATGCCGTAACCGAGGTATACTACCTCATGCAGACTCTTGTATAGATGAGCCAAGATAGCTGACCCCCATGCAAACCTCCGGCCCTGTGTGACCATCTCCTCCAAAACTAACCCCCATCCCACCGAGAATCCCTTTGACCTGCGATCAGGACAAAGGAATCCCCCAATGAAACCTGCTAGAACGGATGGTAGTGGTGCATAGTCTAGGTTTAAAAACTCCTGCCATGGGATCTCATAGCCACAGATAGTATCATCCTAGAATATCCGGCGCAGTGCCTCTGTGCCACCCTCCTCTGACTACTCGTATGGTAGTAGTGCACCTACCACAGGAATGCGCAGAATCCGGTAACAGTCCTCCAATGTGACTGTCATCTCTCCAGTGGCAAAATGGAAGGTGTTGGTGTTGCTATGCCACCTCTCTGCCAAAGCTGTCAAAAGCCCCCAGTTCACAGTGAACTGAGGCATATCCAGGAGAGAAGTCAATCCACATCTCTCAATAATATCCAGATCCGCCTGCGACAACCGCAGTATCAATGTCCATAGTCTAGGAAATCTCTCCCTCGACTGTACCATGCCCAATCGCTCCTGTCAACAAACAAAACAAATCCAATATCAGTTTCCACATCAAAACAAAGATATCAAAATCAAACTTACATCAACAACATGAAACAATTTGCTCATCTACATCAAAGTTCAAAATCCTATCATTTCATATCAACTTGTAAAACAACTCAAGTTCTCAAAAACCATATCAAAACTTGTAACACAACTCAAGTCTCCACAATCACATAAACTTGTAAAACAACTCAAGTTTCCCACCCATATCAGCTTGTAAAACAACTTAAGTTTCCAACCCATATTGGCTTGTAACACAACTCAGGCTTCACACACATTGAACTTGACACAGAATACGCAAATAAATCATATTCTGATCAACACAACACATTTAATATCTATAAATAACTTGGAAAATCGCAAATCAAAACAAGTTATACAAACATTCATATTGGATAAATCCATCACATCACGACAGGCAAAGCACAACAAATTTTCAAATCAGCCCATCCTGCAAATTTTTTTCAGATGCATTAAAACAATTATTCAATGCACTAAAAACCTCCCACATGCTAGGCTGCTTTTCCTATGTGCTAATCTATTTGTCCTATGCGCTAGACTGACTCTACGTGCTAATTTTCTCCCCCCATGTGCTACCTAACCAACCCCATGCGCTAGACTCTTCCTACGCGCTAATCTACACCTCCTAGGCGCTACCCGTGTGGCCCTATGCGCTAGGTTAGTCCTACGCGCTAAACCCCCTTAGCTATGCGAACCTCTACGACCCCTATGTGCTAGGTCACCCCTACGCGCTAACCTACTGACTGGACGCGCTACCTGACACTTTCCATGCGTTATTCTACCTATATGCGCTAACATATTTTTTTTATGCGCTATCCTACCTTTTTCGGACACGACCCCTAAAATTAAACTCGATGCACTACTTCAAATTTCGTATGCGCTACTCTAGACCCTAGACGCGCTAAAATGTTAAACCTGAACTTTGAAAATCAAAAAATGACTAAAAACGACAAAATAACAAGTCAAAAAAAGGGTCAAAAACGTTGACTTACTGGTGGTCCCCGCGCTGCAGGTATCCGATACCTCTGAACGCACTCAAATCGGTGTCTATGATACGGAATAGGCATTTTCTCTCCAAAGCAAATTCTCTTTCTCCAAAGTCAACAAAGCACAAATGAGTCTAAATCAAGCCCTTTTCCCCTTTTATAGGAGAAAAATGAAATTAGGGCTAGCCAAATGGACCTGTAATATGGTCCCGGTCTCCCCTATACCATAACATTTGTAACTTATCGGGAGATGAATCAATTTGCACACATTTTACATGCACGAAATCATACACATCATACGCAACTCATCAAATTAAATCCAAATTTTTCAAAATATTGATTCATCTCTCGAGGGGCATCACCATCAAATATTGAATCTGGGGCATCACACATCAAATCAAAGTCGGGGCACGACTTGCAAATCAAAAGAGCGACACAAAAATTGCATTGATCATAAATCATGATAAGGCATCATTTTCTTTGAAATAACATGTGCACACACGTCACTTCAAAGAGGGGCAAAATGTAGACATATAAAAATGACCATATTCCTAAATGAATATTTTATGTTCATTTCTCTATTTGATTAAATCCAATTTAATTAAATTATCCACCTTCCTCTATTTAATTAAGTAAATTACTCAATTTATTTAAATTAAATTCACTATACCCATTTAATGAATAAATCATTTTATTCAATTAAATCCCCCCTATCCACTTTTAATTAAATTCAACTTTAATTAGATAGTTATCCTAAAATTGAATAAATCTAATTTATTTAATTTCTCCAAATTGCAACCAAATTGAATTAAATTACTTTATTTCAATTAAATCCTACTATCCCTCCATCCACTTGCAAAATCCCAAACCCCTTTCTAATCCCTTCTAGAATCTTCTAATCGCTTCTAATTAGCCTAACCCCTCCTCTACACTTTGTCACATCCCTAAGCAAAGGGAAGTCACTTCTCAAACCCTCAAAGTCTTTGATAACCATTAAAGGCTTTCAACCTTCAACCACTAAATGGCTCAAAGTCTTTGAAAACCATTGAAGGCTTTCAACCTTTAACCACTTAATCCCCAAAGTCTCCAATAACCATTAATGGTTAACTCAAACCCTCCTACATGGTTAAAATATTTGTTTTGACTCAACCTTCATCCAACCCAAGGGTCTCATCAGGCCATTAATGCTTTGACCATGATTATCTCTTAATCATTTGCACAAAGGTTTATCCTTGGATTAACTCTTAATCCAGTGGGTAATCTTAATTTAGACTTGACCCTTAGCCTCTAGGTAACCATGAGGTCTTCTTAGGCCTTTAATGCCTCCAACCTCTTCTCTCAACCCAACCCTATGTTGACACTTGTCACCATTTCATTGGTGCCAATTGTGCACATGGATGCCCAACTTTCAAACTCAACCCTTGATTAAACCATTCAATCCTGACCATCCATTGCCCTGTTTATGCTATAAATAGAGCTCTCATTCCTTCATTTTCAACAATCATCCTTCAAATTTGTAGCATCACACTTATGCTCAAATATATTCAAGCTTTCATTTCATATATGCTCGTCATTTAGCCTCTCTTTAAATTAGGAATTAGACTAAATATGCATGTTAGAATAATTTCTTTATCATTTTAGTTCAATCACAGACTAAATATAGTATGCTAGGATAGTATTCATACTAATCTTGTCATCTTATCATTTATTTTATTGCATTTTAAAATCATACATATCTTATAATGCATTTCATCCTAAAATCTATCAAAGCATCCCTCGTTCTTGCATTTTCCATCCCTAAACCATTTTGCTCAGTGATCTGAGAGCAAAAACATTGGTTTGAGGGACATTGTAAGATAGAGAACCATGGGACCAACCTTGGGAAGCCGAGTGATACTTTATTACTCCATAGCTTGCACCAAGAAGTCCTGTGTGTGTGTGTGGACTAGTTTCTAACAATATTTTCACATATTGAGTTTTATCAGCCAACTTTTCCCGCATACAAGCATTTATTTCAAATTTAGCCTCTACCCTACTAGGGGTAAGCTCCATTTTCTTAATTTATCTAGCGTAGGTCAACACCTTCCTCGAGTTTGACTTATGGAATCCCATATACAAACCATGGTATTTTCCTCTTCTTTTGTGTATTTGTAGGCTTATAAATAAAGTTGCAAGCTCCATTCAAAGGTACAATATGCTACTATAGATAGAGATTAAGGCTACCAAAAGAAGTTTAGTGGATTACGCATGGTCTAGGGTTCCTAGTGTCTTATTCCACCTAGTCTATAGAACCTATAGCCATATTTTGGGAAATTTTATGTGAAAGTTGACTTGACGTTAGTTTGGGAGGTCCTAAGACTAGTTTGGACTCTTGTTTGCACTTGGGTACCTAACACGTCTAGAGTTCCTATCTATAGTGTCCATCCATTTTGAACCCTGATTTTAGACACAAGTTCCTCTCTATTTCCCTTTCTAGCTCTATACATCTTGGTTCATTTCCAGTTTTTCATTTTTTTGTTTATGTCGATTATTGTCAATAGTGCATCATTTAACCTAGGTCTTGCATTTTCATTCCCTAATTATATCCAATAAATTAAATCATAAAATAAAACATTAAATCACATGTTCCTAGTCCTCCCACTAGTTTGAACTTGGGCCTAGTTGGTTTTTCTATAATGTAAGTGTTCAGAAATGGCTACTACTTTCCATTCTTATGCTAGACCCTATTTTCATGAATTACAATTATATATCATATAATATATTAATATATAATATTAATATATTTTAATAAATATATAATATTAACATAATATTAATATTAATATAATAAAATTATTATTATATTGAATTTATCTTTTTTTTTAATGATTTGACATGAAATAGATATCAATTTCTAACTGATATATGTGTGTAATTGATATCCATTGTGTTTTTCTTCTTACTATGGCAATGTGTACTTTTACTGAATCCATGTAAAAAGTCAAAAAAATACTTTTTTCACGTTGCCACTTTTTGAACCCCTTTGATCCTACATTCACCCATGTGTTTTTTGGTGGAATTGTTTTACAAAAAACTAGGGTGAAATGGTTTTGCTGAAAATTATTTTCTTGGCTAAAATTGTGACATGGGTCTAAACTTTTACACAAAGAGAATTCTTACCATAAAAGCTTGTTAAATTTAGGTGTAATTAGATGTGAAGTAAGTTCAACCTTTTACCATACACCAAAACAAATTAGGCCAAACAAACCTGAAAAATCATGGATCTAATGTTTAGCTTCTTGAACTTTAGAAAGAAATAAAAAAAGTGCTTAAGATTCTTCGAATGCTTGTAAGTTAATAGTGAGGATTGTGTTCAAACATAACATAACTTACAAGTGAAAGTATCTTGTAGCTTCAAAGAATCGAAGAACAAAATAGTGATAAATCATAGATGAAAATGGAGATAAACAAACAAGAAATGCAAATTATTACACAAGATATACATGGAGAAACCCTCATCAAATAAATTTTATTCCCAAAGAGATTAAAATCTTGTATTAATATTTTAATGGATTTACATCAATACAAATTCTCTCTCAAATTTTTTATAACACATTATTACTTATTTATTTGTACAACTTAATTTCTATTTACTCAAAGCTCCACTATATATTGTTGGCATTCTACACTCTTATGAGAATAGTTGGTGTTGTAATTGATGGCAACCATCTAGCAACATTTTGGCAATCATCTCATAAAGCCATCGACAGGCACCGACACCGGCATAAACATCTGCATACACTGACAGAAACTTCACCAACAGTGGTAAAAATGCATATTGACACCCCAACCGACAGGGAATAAACTTTTGTTTATTATATTTAATTGTAATTATCTTTTGTAAAGCCGACATGGTATATTGTAAAAGACTCATATATATGTATGAGATCTTATAGGTCATTTTGTGTAGAAGGTATATATATGGAGAGAATATACAGATGATATTTTGTAGAAAAAGGAGATATAGTTGATAGCAAAGGTTTTGGCTATAGAATGAGCTTAAACTGGTACTGAACCTGGCATAGTTGATGCTGATTTGAAGCAATACATTGTATTGGATTTCATAATCCACTTTTGTAGTCTGTGTGACTCTTATTGAGCAGTGAGCTCTAGGCAGTTGGCCTTCCCGCATGTGTAGGCCCCTCATTGTAAGTAATATTTATTCATTGGCCAGTGAGTGAATATTGTGGGTCACAAATCCCACAGAGGTTTTTCCTACACCAGGTTTCCTCGTTAAACATCTTGTGTTATGGTATGTTTTCTATCCTGTCTTTATTGTTCCTATTTACTGCATTAATTCTTATTTACTAGTACACTATTTTGGGATGCAAAGTTCTTAATAAGTTTAAATATTCTTCTAACTGGTTAGATGTTGATTCACCCCCCTCTCAATACCTTTGGCATTGTCATTAATCCTAACAATTGGTATCAGAGCCTAGTCCTCGATTTTCAAAAGCGTGACATCTTGAGGAAGATTCTGACACCGATACAGATGGAGAACTTATGCAAACAATTGGAAGGAGCTCTTCTAGACTATGATGCAGAGAAGTTGAAGAATATCAAACTTGAAGATGATCTAAGAACTGCACAGGAATTCATTCAAGGACTTTTGGAGGATCTTACTATAGCTCGAAATAAAAGAAAAGAACTTCATGAGAAGATGCAGAATGATAATGATGAAAAGGCAACTCTTAATGAACTTGTGAACATGTTGAGACAAGAAAATAGTAATATGAAAAATGAAATGCAAGATATGACTATGAGGCTTTGTAAAGACATTGAAGATAGAAAGGAGAATGAAGATGACTTGACTAGGAGACTCAATGATGTTGGAAATAAAAATCTAAGACTCAGTCACAAAAATGATATGTTGAAGATAGATCTGATTCACATACAACATGATAAAACTAAACTTATGAGACAAAAGAGAATTATGGAAAATGAGTTGGCTACTGCAAATCAACACAAAGAGAAATTCAAGAAAAGCTCAGAAGAATTTGATAACATGCTGAAAAGTCAAAAACCTAATGGAGATACTAATTGACTTGGATTTGAAGTTGGAGAAAGTTCTGGTACTACAAACAATCATGATCACAGTAAACCGGTAAGACAACTTAGTGCTTATAAATTTAATGGGAAATGCTTTAACTGTAACAAGTATGGTAATAGAGAAAATCAATGTAGATTCAGAAACAATTAGAACATCAATGCACCCAACGGTCAATGTTCCGAATGCAACAAACTTGGTCATAATTCAGAAAACTATAGAATGAATGTGAAATATTATGTTTGTGAAAGATTTGGGCACTTATCTAATCAATGCAGAAAAAAAACCAGCATAGGATATGGAAAAGCTATTCAAAAGAATAATGTCACTTGTTATGCTTGTAACAAAATTGGACATATTGCAAAAAAATTGTAGAAGCAAGACTTCAACGGCAAATAGTAAAGGACCCAGTTTGAAAGGCAAAGAAAAGGTAGATGAGATAAAACTAGAATTTTCAAAATGATGGATTAGGAAGATAGATCAAAATGTTGATGAGACTATTTCTTCACCAGTAGAACAAAGTATTACTCCACCAGCAGGATATTCTTCATCCAACTAAGAAGTAACCCTTTGAGGGTAATGCAAAAAATTGAATATCATGTAGATTACCCTCGATTGATGGTGAGAAGATAGATTTCTTTTTTACCGGCAGATGTGTTAAGTTTTCACTTAACCGACAAGCATTTAATACGGTTGTTGAAAGAAATTTCATTATAAATCATCGGGTTTCCCTCATTTTTTATTCACCGAGCACGAAATTTGAGCAAAGGTATTCAAGGCGAAGGTGTGAAACGATTTCCTTCAAGCATTCAGACACTATTAGGCATCTAAAGTTATTTTTCAAATGGCTTCTTCTTCTGCTCCCAAATTTATTGCAAACCCTACTATTGTGGAAAACGTAAAACATCCTAGGCCCGTGTTCAAAATTATTCCCGAAGTAGCTAAGCAAGATGATTCCATAGGAGCATTTTCGAAGATTCCTAAAGGTGTAGCTTATGCTGAAGACCCTAGGATTTATATTCATTGCAACATTCAAGAATTAGGTTATGAGGAATGGTTAAAAATGTTTAGAACCATAATTTGTGATAAAAATGGCACTGTTAAACCCGAGCACAATATTGTGGAGACTTTAGGTTTTGTTGAGATATTGAATATCCTTGAATTTCCAGAAGAAGTAGTGAGAATTGTCCTAAGTAATGCACATGGAGAATTTCTATGGTTAGACTATGTCTACAAATTCACCCGACAAGCAATTAGGGAAGTAACAGGTTTACCCTCAATCGGCAGCAGACCAGACAAGACAAAGAAAGTCCCTAACAACAAAGTCATGACCCTAACCGGAGCAACATTTGATACTAGATCACTAAGATTAAATGACTTCAAGGACATCAATGTGAGATTCATAAGTATGGTTTTAGGTTACAAGACTACTCATGCAAACAAACTTATTCAGTTTCTAGTCTTTGCATTAATAGTGCTTCTGAAATGGTGAACAACAATGCAAAAATAGATGTGTGTGAATGGCTGAAGGATGAACTCATTAATAATTTGAAAAAGATTAAAGGTGATAAGAAAGGGACATTTCATTTGGGTAATCTTTTAGGATGCTTAATGTTGTATTTCACAAAGGAGATCCCTGGTATAGGACAAAAAGACTTTGGATATGACATACCTGTAGGGAAACAATTATAGGAAGCTTTTATTGGCATGGAAACTGCAAAAGATAGCAATATAACTGAATATTTCAAAGCTTTCCAAACCAAAAAGAAAACTAGAGAAAGACTACCACAGAGTGTAGTGGATAAATATGATAAAGAAATCTATTTTGTAATCAAGAAGGATGAGACATGGATGGAAGGTGTACTTCCTAGAACTATATGGGTAACTTAAATGGGTTATGAGGTAGATCTCAACATTATTGAGACCTATGCAAAATATTTGTTAGATGCACCTAGAGAACCAATAGAAGAAGTTTTTGGTAGTACAGAAACAATTGAAAGTAATATGAAAACAATGAAGAAAATGAAGAAAAGAGAGAAATACATAAGAGATGCATCAAAGAAGGTAAAGGAAATCAAAGAAAATGTCATGAACATTACTAGTATATCGGCTAGTGAGCTAGAAAGACTACAACCGGAGGCACACATTGCACCGGTTGGCATATTTTCTGACAGTGAGATACCAGCTGAAGTCAAAAGAGTTGAAAAGAAGAGAAAAACTTCACTGGTACCCTCTACTCCATCCAAAAGGACAAGAACCTTAAGGAAGAAACAACAGGCAGTAAGGCAACCGACTAAGAAACTAACTCTTAAGAAGTAATAGAAACCGGTCATACCCTTATTGGATAATTTGCTAAATGAAATAACTAACGATGGTAATTTGGCTAATGTAAGAAAATTGTATAACACATTCAAAGATTCAGAAAAGGAAAGCATTGAAAACAATATAATCTTACATCTACATATATACAAGAAAGTTTTAATTGAAGTTGTGGATGACTTTCCCAATGAACTATATACAAGATTAGATGCAAAGAGGATTGCAGTGGTGGAATTGGACAAGAAACTAAAAGTTGAAAAACTTCTAGTTGTACATTCTGTTAACTCATAAGAGGAGATTGATGACCTAATTTTTTATGTTAATAGATCCATTTTTGCTAGTGGTCATCGACAAGTGATTTTAATGGCAAGTAGAGTAAATGAGATTGCAAAGGATATTGTTGATAAATGGGATATCCTTTTTGTGGAAAAAGAAAAACAAGAGGAAGTGAACAGGCCGAAGAAAATATTCAAATTTTATTAGAAGGATAAGGACAAAGGGAAACGTAAAGTTTGTGGAACACCAAACATCAAGATAATAGACAACTTGCCACCACCCTTGGACACTGCACTGATACATAGTGATGATCCACCGGTTATTGAAAGTGAAGGTATAACACATCATAACACTAATCCTAAATCTAAAATTCTATTCACCGTGAATGTAGACACTCATGAAGTGAACATTATTGTGTATAAGGACAATACAAAGGTTAAGGATGATATTGCTGGTAGTGGAAACATTACTGAGCAACCGACAGAGACTGTAGAGGTTGAGATCCAAACAGAGCAAATAGAGAAAACTGAGCAAACTGAGAAACCATTGGATACTGGAATGAATACTGAAGGTATAGATGCTAACAAAGAGAAACCTACAGAGACAGAGATAGCGGTAGCTGAGCACATGGAGAAACCAATAGAAAAACTTACAGAGGCAGAGGTACATATTGAGGTAATGAAACTAGTAATCACTAAGATACCTAAACAATCAGACAAACCTTTACTAGTTGAAATGCAAACTTAGACTGATCCACCTTTGGTTAACACAAGCAAAATGGTTACAAATGTTGGAAGCACAGAGGTAATTAAGGAAGTTGGTCAGACATCCATACTTCATCAAGTGAATTGAGGCCTACTAATGTGATAGAGGTACTCCTGGACTCTATCAAGAAGATAATTGATTGTAATGCATTTGCTTACAAGGTAATTGATGATACAATACCAATTCTTAAATTGATTGGACCGAAATGTAATATAGATCATGTAAAGGATTCTTTAGGTAAATTGGACACATTGTCCAAATTCATTACTAACAATGTAATAACAGTTGATAAGGTGAATGAGGACACCTTCAAAGAGAAAGTTGAAAAATAAAAGGATAAATTCTTTGAGGATACAATAAAGAAGTACACAGAACACATAAATACACTATTACTGGCACTAAATACTACAATTTTGGAATATAAAGAGTTGTACAGAGAAACATGCAAACCACATCTTTTGACAAAGGACATAGAAAAGGAAATAAGAAGAGTACAAAAAGAAATAGATGACATAGATGATAACATAATTGGCTCATCCAAACCTATATCAGTTATTGAGCAAGAAATAGCAGGTTTTGAGGAGAAATTGGAGAAATTTGAGAAAGAGAAGGCAAGGATTAAGGCTAATGCCAGAGGGCTTAAGTATAAACTTGGTCCTAAGTTGGATAACCTTATCTCTTTGAGAAATGAGATCTCTAAGGCATTACTTCAATGAGAAAGATCACCAGAAGAAAACATGCATTATCTCATTGGCACAATCAAACAGACCGAGGCAACCCTGAACGATAGCAATAGATTCATGCAGAGTTTAAACTTGGTTTTTGCAGACATATTTCAAATTGTAACCAACTAGTTACAAACTTTGAGGTGATTTTTTTGCACTCGTTTGACAGTTTTTGACAGCCTTTGTCATTGATGTCAAAGGGGGAGTAGTGGACAGAGAAAAATGATTCTTCAAAGGGGATCATTTGCTCAGGGGGAACACATATTTTTGGTAACATTTTGGACTTTTGTTTTTGGAACAGTTTTTAGATTTTTCTCATGAGTGTTGCCATCAATGCCAAATGGGGAGATTGTTGGCATTCTACACTCTTATGAGAATAGTTGGTGTTGTCATTGATGGCAACCATCTAGCAACCTTCTGGCACTTATCTGGTAAAGCCACCGACAGTGGAAACAATGCATATCGGCACCCCAACCGACATAGAATAAACTTTTATTTATAATATTTAATTGTAATTATCTTTTGTAAAGCCAACATGGCATACTGTAAAAGACTCATATATATGTATGAGATCTTATAGGTCACTTTGTGTATAAGGTATATATATGGAGAGAATATATAGATGATATTTTGTAGACAAAGGAGATATAGTTGACAGCAAAGGTTTTGGTTATAGAATGAGCTTAAACCGGTACTAAACCTAAAATAGTTGATGCTAATTTGAAGCAGTACATTGTATTGGATTTCATAATCCACTATTGTAGTCAATGTGAATCTTATTGAGCAGTGAGCTCTAGGTAGTTGGCCTTTCTGCATGTGCAGGCTCCTCATTGTAAGTAATATTTATTCATTGGCTAGTGAGTGAATATTGTGGGTCACAAATCCAACCGAGGTTTTTCCCACACTAGGTTTACTGGTACACTATTTTGGGATGGAAAGTTCTTAATAAGTTTAAATATTCTGCTAACTGGTTAGATATTGATTCACCCCCCCTCTCAGTATCTTTGGGATTGTCATGAATCCTAACATATATAGCCAAAGATAATACAAGAAAACATGTAAAAAATTTACAATACCATGGACTAAAACCATGAGCCAATTTTGTCTACATGCAACAAATGCCTCATGACATGTGTCAAGGAGTTACATACTTATTTCTAGAAGGTTGAAGACTTTTTTCATGATCTTGGCTATCCAAATTCACTAAGAGACAAAAATAGTTTGGACCAAAAGACAAAATAGCAACCCTTTATCAAAGAAGGTTCCCACTTCTTACACACAATCCAATAAGTTT
Organism: Cryptomeria japonica; assembly: GCF_030272615.1. NCBI lineage: Eukaryota > Viridiplantae > Streptophyta > Pinopsida > Cupressales > Cupressaceae > Cryptomeria > Cryptomeria japonica. The sequence goes on along the minus strand of NC_081411.1, from coordinate 802,173,993 downwards.
CTTACACCTCTTACACTAATATGGATACTTCTTACACCATTATAAGTAGTTAGATTCTCTTATACTTCATGCCAAGTGTTTGAATGTGCTGTCATTAACCTAATAACATTACCCCACTCAATACCATTTGTAAAGAATGTTACAAGCATTCAAAAATAATATTTAATTATAAAAAATAGAAAATAATTGACTATAAAACATTAAAGTAGAAATGCATAGTCATAAGATTACAAGGTTAATACCACCAATATGAAGAGATTTTTATAGTCCGTCAAAAACTTAAGCTTCAAAAATCATCCACACAAACCAAAATAACATTCCACAAGCGAAAAATACAACCATAACTTTGCAATAATTGATTGAAATATAAGATCTTGTTTATATAGATAAATTTTACCGATATCAGGATGATAACAAGTATCTTAATCCTATATTATGTGATATTTAGGAGATAAAATCTCATGTCTACAAGAAACTTTTAGAAAAATTCTCAACTTGCATTTTATTGTGACAACTGCAAGATAATATCATGTCTACAAGACACTTCTTAGAGATCCCATTATTTAGTGATGTTGAGGATCGGGACCTCCAAGAATTTCTCTTTTGCATTGAATTTTTGGCTTCATATTTTTTTGTCTCAATGACCCGGATTGTCCTTTTTCTTGATTGGCAGTTCGCCCTTGTATTTGCTGATGAGTTGGCTGGTTTAAAATTCAAACAACACACTTCAATTAGTCTTGCTTGTAATATTGAAAACCTAAAATCAAATGAAAACATAATTGGGTTTCAACCAAACCATTGCCAATGTTTGGTCACTAGTGGAGTTTATAAGAACAGCTTCAACAATGCCTTCATTGTTTTGCACCTTTAGGTATTCCATGCTCAATCTTTTCCCTGTATTAAAAATAATTTTTCCATTTAGAAGTAATAAAAACAGAAAAGTGAAATATTTAGTTTCAAAATTATTATTTTTATATGTATGCAAATTCATAACTAAAACTAATCAACAATGCAATTTTTTAAGATGATAAGAATGCAATTTTTTAAGATGATAAGAAAAGAAGTTGAAATAGTTTTTAGCAATTAAATTCTCTGCTCAAACAACTTATAACTAAATTCAAATTTTAATCTTAAGATTATTGAGCGCATCTAATACTATTTCTACTCCATCCTTTACCTCCTACCCAAAAGGACACCATTTTCCACACAAAATCTATATCTTCAAAATATATGAAATAAACATACAAAGAGTTGTGCTTACTTTTTATTGCTGACATGCCGCAGTCACGAGAGAATACTGGCTGTAATAATGAGACAGTAATAAGAAACAACATTGTCACAACTACAAAGCGTCTATATAAGGCCATTTATCTCTATACTTTTATCCCTGACTGCAATTATAAGAGTCTATAAAATCTTTATGATCTCGCAAGATAATTCTTTCTTGGGTATATTTCGCAAAGAAGTTAGACGACTTATATAGCTGTATTTTTTTCAGAAATGATTTAAAAATTCCAAAGAAATGCTACGCTGACAAGGAAAACTCTTAACCACCACAAACTGTTTTTATCGTTAGATAGTCCAATAGAAGTAGTTCATGCTTAACATTATTTTTCTCCACAAATATTCAAATAACACAGTGCATGCTTATTAGTTCAGCTGATGTGCAGTATTTTTTAATTCAAGCGATAAGCCAAATCTAGTACTTTAAGCTCTGATCAACTCATTTTTATGGAGGCATAACGAAGAAACCACTTATGATTGTCGACAAATACTTTGGGCTTCAAGTTGTTTTACTACATGAAAAAACACCCTCCAGTTTTTGTTCTCTTTCTCTGGTGCGTAATTGCTCATTAGTTTAGCCCCTCCAAGTGGAGGAAACAAAACAAATTGTTTACCGTTAGGAGTACATTTAGACAATTCACTACATCATGGTGGCATTACAGCACTCTTCACATTTCTATCCCACTCTGGATATTACCGAGGTTTCTTAATAAATCCATTTTCTGTCAGACACTGCATTTGTAACATCACCTCTAAATTGAGCTTTTAATAGTATTGCTTGTCATTTATGAATAATATATCTCCATGCTTTCACATACATTTGTATATATACGAGTTCGCAGACCAAATTACCTTTTGTTGTTGGACAATGCTTGCATATTGGAAAAAGGGGGAAAAAATGATGTTTTAGTGACGCAACAGTAAAATACATTTCTTATAATTGGGCTCACAGATGGAGAGTGTTGGGATATGGAAAAAACAGTCACTAAACCAAAACAGTCTTGGTGTCTGTATGTTCATAAAAAATTGTAAATATTACATTGAAACTGTGTGAACGTGTTTAATTTTTTAAATTTAAAATCTATAATTATTTGAGTGAAAATAATTGTGAATTAGTATATTTATTTTGTACAAAAAAAATTATGTTAAAGATGGTAAGAGATATCATTCTCAAGGTGTGTATTTAATTGAAATCATATAGGCTTATAAAAATGTCATGCTAACTCCTATACATATATACAAATAAGCATCAACACAATGCAATTAGCTTTTTTTTATTTTGTTATCATTTCTCTCTCTGCAGTGGTGTATTCTTATTCTAAATACATGTAAATACATAGAGTTTTCTACATATAGATATGTTAGTAATATTCGCAGATGCAACATATTAAAAAAAGTTGATTTAGTATTCATAAATAATATAGTTGTAACACGTTATTTTAAGATAATACTTATATATTTAAATAATTGAAATATCACTTATGTGTAGTCAAAACACTTTTTTGACATAAATTTACATATATGACAATCCTTACACATGTAAATAATATTGCAACTTTATATTAGTGGGATGATCACTCACAATATAAACGATGAAGCAAGAACAACATAGAAAAAAATAGAAAATTAAATACTTAGGTTAAAACACATCCCTTACACCTATAAATAACCATTGTACCTTTATATTAATGGGATGACCACTTACAATATAAACAATGAAGCAAGAAAATATAGGAAAAATAAAATATTAAAGATTAGGGTTGAAACATATATATTAGACACCTATAAATCACCATTACACCTTTATATCAATGGGATGTCCACTTACAAAATAAAGAAGAAAGACAAAAAAACATTAAAAATAATAGAATATTCAAGATTAGAGATGAAACATATATTTCTTATGTTAGCAGCAGTCAAGAAGGAAGACTGAGAGGGGGAGGGGGTGAATTAGTCTTCACTGGATCAAAGAAAATTAAACCTAAAAACATAAACTGGTAAACTGCAGCAATGAATCAGATAGGAAAATTAACAGCACAACACACAACACCAAAATTTTGATGTGGAAAACCTGTTTAAGGGAAACACCACAGTGGGAACCTATTCAAAATATAAACTGGTAAACTGTAGCAATGAATCAGATAAGAAATTTTACAGCACAACACACAACCCCAAAATTTTGACGTGGAAAACCCAGTTAAGGGAAAAACCACGGTGGGAACCTACCCATAGTAAGATGATACTCTACAGTAGAATGTGAAAATATTATAATGGGGAATGCACATGCATTCAGGCACACTGCCTAGAGCTCACTTCTCAAAAGATATATGCCTAGAAGGTTACAACCCTCAAGGAAGTTTCACTGACTTACAATATGATTCCAACAATAATCCAGAAGAAATGAACTTCAATGATAGCATCTACAAATGCTTGATGACAGTTTTGGTTAAGCACAATTGTTTGCTCTACAGCACCAATCTCACCTCAACACTACACTAAATGATAAGTCTCTTGTTCACACAATCACCTCTCTCTGATAATGTAGACACAATACCGACACCTAAATTACATAAGTATCTCACCTATAAATACAAATCATCAACCTCGATGACAAGGTCGGCTAAACCCTAAACCCTCAACTCACAATTAAAAAAATTACACTACATGACACAAAGATTGATCACCGGACCAGTATAATGATTTACATTACATAGCATGGACCTAATTCAAATTCCCAAATGATCACATCGACAGGAAATCACTCCAAGATCAGCCCCAACATGCTACACCACTAGAAATACCACATAACATGATAATCATCACTGATTCATAGAAATCACCAAAAAATCACACAATGATCAATGCGGATCACCAAAATAAATAGGACATGACTAGGAAACACCATCAAGAATGTTAGAGCCATCCAAAACAATTGCACCAACATCACTTTTCAAATCTTCATCGATTAACATCTAGAAAGCTCAAGAACACAACCAATTGGCAACTTTCACGAGGAAAGATAACTTGTAGAGTACCAAATCATGAACCATTAGAAATAAATATACACAAGATCATTCCAAATAATATCCCAAAATCTTAGCACAGGATCTATTCACACTGGAATACGCCAGAGGAAATTCTGAATTCAGGAAAACTGTGATCAACCAAACCAAAATTCAAAACCAAATCAGAAACTCTTTCCAAACTCATTAGAATAAATCATAGGAATATGTTGACATCAATGACAACAACATATCCTAGCATAAGCAATGACAATAACCAAATCCAACAATCTCCCCAATAATCCAGCAATCTCCCCAACAATCCAACAATCTCCTCCTTTGGCATTGATGACAACATATGAATTTGAAAAATAGTCAATGCAAAATGTCATTCTTGTGAAGTGTGATACCTACAGCTACAACACAAACACTCAATATATCATTACAAGAATGCTTATCAAATTAAAATCAAATGAAAGATGAACCATGACAAAGCGACCTATTGCCTCCTAAGAAATGCGAGTATGGATTTGCTCTCAGATCTGGATAAGCAATCCCAGTGACTTAACTACACCTAGACGGAGGATTTGAAATGATGAAGATATGGAAACTAGATGAGATTGATTATAATGGATTGATCCAAGAGTCTAATTAAGCTAATGATATGCATGATTATCTTTTGATGATGATGCAATTAAGGTAGAAAAGAGATTAATTAAGCTAGATGATTCAACAATTATTCTAGAAAATGATAAAATTAAGCTAATGCAATTTCCTATAACAATAACGCTCAAATGATATGCCTATAGTAACAATTCCTAAATTGATAATGAGATGGGATCCTTTGTGCTCCAAAATGGGAGATATTTATAGGATTTCTAAGGCTAGGGGTGAGGTGGTAGGAATCAACGGTCAAGATTGAGTCTGAAGATATCAAGGGTGAAATTGGAGGAGGTTGGAGGAAGGGACACTTGTCATCTCTGTGGTGAAAAGTGTTAAGGAGCCTTTCTCATAAGAGGGCAAGTTTCCAAGAGAGGAGACATGTGGCCAAAGTACCATGTGTCTCAAAGGGAGAATATCCACACCATAGGAGGTTAGGATGTGCAAGATAGTATGGGGTTAGGAAAACCCAAGGTTGGGTGGAATGGGTTAGGTTAGAGGGATGGTTACGTTAGGTGGTTAGAAGTTAGGAGGCATGTGGGTAATTTGAATTTAAAAATTCAAATAATAGGGAAAGACTAATTAATTTTTAACAACTCATAAATTGATTTGTTTTAACTAATAAGGGGATTAGAAGAATTAATTTAAATGGGGGGGAGGATTATTTAATTTGAATTAATTCATCAAAGTGGATTATTGAAATGAACCTATTAAATAAATCCTTAGATTTATTCATAAGTAGATGAAAGGGAGAATTTAATCAAATTGCTAATGAATTCGATTAAATTAGGAATGCGAATTAATTAAATAATTGCTTATTTAATTAATTATCTTCAGACCATTTTTAGGTGTGTACATTTTGCCCCTCTTTGAAGTGAGGTATGATGACGCGTTGATTCAAAGAATAATATTATTTTGATGATGATATTGGTTCGATAGGATGCCCCAAACATTGATTGATAAAATGTGGTACGATGATGCCCCCTTGGGAGATCAATTGAGATAATTGACCTTCAGAGTGTGTCAATTTTTGTGAAATTGATATCTTGATTAGAAATGATTCAATTTCTGCAACTATGGTTGATGAAAGTGTGAGTTCTACAATCAAAGTGATGTGATTTTGATGATTGATAAAGCATGATTAGTTAGATTTATAAGATCGAGATTAAGTCTGGTTTTAGGAAAGACATCTCTTGTATAAGACAAAGATGATCAAAGCATCTGGTTTCAGGAATGATATATCCTATATAAGACTTGATCATAGTGCCTGGTTCCAGGAAAGATACATCCTATATAAGACATGATAGAATAGATTTAGATGTGATTGATTGATAGAATTGATAAGGTTGATTGAGTAAAGTAGTGATATTTTATTGATATCAAGTTGTACGAAGATTCAGATATGTTGATGTTGGTTATGTTGATGAGGTAAAATAAATTTTGTGTTGGGTTGACAATATCTAAAGAGAGATGAGTCATTGTTCTAATTGCGTATACACTTATGATGATGCCTTGATGATTCCTCTGATAGATTTAACCTTGGATAAGATGACCTTGTGGGATCCCATGAAAGAATAAAATACAAAGCTACGACCGGATCAGTCATTGGGTTATTGTGTTTTGTCATCATTGAGATTTTTAAAATATGGGAAGCGAATGCAAACATCGATGGTATAATTAAACCATGATGACCCGAGCACTAGTTTCTTCGATTTTGATATTTCCAGCTAGCATAAGCATCAAGGTATAATTGAACCAAGATGATCTGAGTGTTGCTTGCGTAAAACAGGTAGTATTAACCATTTTTACACGTAAATCAGAAATATTTTCAATGATACTCTGATGATCATGTCTTGAGACAAATTTGCACATATTAATGACTAATTTATAGACAACAGACAAGAAAAATATCATGTTCCTTCCTTTTTCCTCTTATCATAAGCATCCTGTACTCACTCAAAAATAATTATAGCAAAAATCAAGATAGAAAAGTTTTGATGCCCTAATTTATGTTAAATTCTATATTCCATATATGGCTGACCTAGTTGAGAGTTTTGATGAATGATCTTATATATATATGTGCAGTTGTATGAGTTGAGGTATAGAATGTGTGTGGATTGATGTGAATTGGTCTAAATGATATGCAAGTAGATTTAGTGCAAAACCTAGTTTGTGAAGAGCTTTGGTAATGATATCTTTAGTATGATAGTGTTTTGAGATAGTGGTTGATGTCACATATGCTTTTTATTATATTGGTTGCTTGACACAGTGGTTCAAGGATAATTTCATGATTGAGAGATATTGTTTAATTCAATTCATATATTCCCTATACCAACCAAAAGATAGTGTAGCTCTTTGTATCTTTTCCTGAGACAGTGGGGCTCAATAATGCAAGTCCCTTGTATCTTGCCTAAGATTGTGCGACTTAGTCTTGCAAGTCATATCAGGTGTAGTGAGCTCCTTAGCCTTAGGCCTAAAATATTGTAAGCAATTATTTCATTATGAGTGTGATTTTCACTGTTGGTTTTACCTGTTTAGGGTTTTTCATGTAAATCTAGTCTTCATGTGTTTGTTGTGCTTTGTTCTTTCATGTTCATAATTGTAGTAATAAGGTAATTATGGTTTAAAGTATAAAAGATTACAAATAGTATATTTTGAGATTCAAACTAATTCACCACCCCCTCTTAGTCCTATTATGTGTTCAATGCTTATATCTAGATACAAATGTAGCCATTAGATATTATCCTTAACTAACATCTTATCTTTTGTTCTAATCATTTTGGAACCTTGTTTCCAGATTGCACACTTATATCTCTACATGAATGTGTATATCCTATTTTTTGGTCAACATCATCACCTCAGTTAAACCTTGACTTGTGCTCAATTAGACTACTCTATGGAAGAATGTCCTTATATATTACATGCGATGTATGGAACTAATCATCCCATTGTTTCTTAAATGTTTGTAGTTGGTGAATATGGACATTCATGTGTAACAACTAATTTTCTACTTTGAAAAGTGATGTAGGTATCTATATATTCCAGAAGAAGGTTTGTGTGTCATTGACCAAGTTGGTAATGTGTCTCAGTTGAAGACTAGTAAATTCCCTCAATTGCCAGAATTTATTCCTTTCTTTGTCCAATTGGTATTGGTTCTATTGACACTGATCATGCAAGTCTTCGGTGTTCACCCTTTGTGTCCTTCCAAGTATTTAATTGGATTATAGTGCTTATTATTTTTTGACATCTTCTCCTCCAACTACTCCATTTTTATCTTGAGAGGTTTTAGTAAGTTGGGTCATTATAGGTAGTACTAATATAGTTCTTCTATCTCATTTTCTTGGTAGTGTCTAGCTATGCTTCTAAGGTTGTTTGCATTGTTTCACATTGGTGTCTCACCTCATGCTTCTTTTTTTTCATGACCTCTTTTTTTACTTGATGTTTCAAAATGTCCCTCTACAAACCTAGATCCTAGAAGAGCTCATAAATGAGTAATCATGGGTGGATAAGAGTTGTTGGATATTGTTGGGAAGTTTGCTGGAATGGTGTGTTGTCATTGATGTCAATATATTGTTGTGTATTCCAGTGTTGCAATCAAATTAAATGAGTTAGTTTGGCCACTGTGTTGCATATGACTTGTTCCTGATTAAAGGTTTTTGAGATATGTATCCCTAGTTGATTCAACTAAAGTTTTAGAAGTCTGCATGGTGATTTGATCAAGTTATGAGATCCGGTATTGCAGTTGGTTTTTCAGTTGTTCGGTGTTGATCAATATTCTAGATTTTTTTCTGCACTCCTCCATGTCACAATATCTTGGCTTGTGGATTTGGAAAAGTGTTTGGGACATTCATACGTGACCTCAATTCAGATGGTTTGTTATTTGTAGGTCCACAAGTTAATCTTTCAATAGTCAGTTCAGTGAGTGTTCTTGAGGTTCAATATGATGATGATGAAGATTGTAGTAAGTGGTGATGTTGAGATTTTTTCTATGGTAATTCACGATGCTCATGGATGTTTCTAGATTATTTTTAATTCTTGTTGATGGTTTGCATTGATAATTGTGCTTGATATTGATGAATTCCTTTGTATGTTCATGTTATGCGATGTTATTAGCCGACTAGATGGTTATAGCATGTTGCAGATGTTCGTGGCATAATTCTTGGAGGTGTTTCTTGTTCAAGGTGTTGGTTTAGGTCCATAATGTTTCTTCGTTGACATTGTTTTGGTCTGCATGTTATAATGTAATGTGTGTGGTTATATTCTCATAATTTTTGATATGTGTTGAGCCAACCTTGAAATATAGGTTAATAATTTATATAAATATATGTAATAGTCATATGAGAGAGGTATCTATGTGGTATTTGCAAGTGAATTTGAATGTGTGTTATCAAGTAAACGTGTGAACAAATGTTTTGATCTGTCGGAAGTGTGAAGAACTGTGGCAAAGGAGATCAGATAGTGTTCTTAACTAGAACTATAACTAGGTATGAGGAGATGCTACTTTATTAGTTCATGATCTTCCAAATGTAATCCAATTTTTTTTTTTAAGATAGTGAGTCTTATCAAGGGTTGTAGCCCCTCTTGTTATGTGTTTTGAGAAATGAGATCTCAATAGAGCGACAGAATGCATGTGCACTCCCCATTGTAATATTTTATATAGTTCTAATAGGATATCATCATATTAAATAAATATGAGTAATTTATATTTACTCCAATAATATCTTCATCTTTGATAGTGCAATCAATAAGCTCACTACTGCATCACCTTGGAACACTAACCAAGGTGGCAAGACATACAAAAAACACTTCTAGCACAACAAACATTGTATTCTATTATACGTCAACTTTAGAAACACTAGATACTACTCTAACATGTGTTTTCACACTTTCCGTTCAAACTAAAACTCATGTAACAACATCAAGAATAACTATTGAACATTCCTTGGTCACTAGAATAGACTTATAAACTGGATAAGAAACTCAAATCACTCTAGAATAGTCTTCTAGAATACTGATCAACAAGATTAGACGCACCATGATAATATTATCTAGTTAGGACCTCTTCCTTGCTTGAAACCGTTTATCATTTATATGATCTTTCCTTGGTGATCGAAATTGCAGAATTATTCATCAAGAATCCCCTCTGTTATTAATTGAGAAGGTATGCAATATTGATCTCCCTCCCCTTTTAGTTGAAGATATCATGTTATTAAATATCTCATCTTCGATATAGATATCTTTAGTAAAACATCTCTTCCTTACCCTCTAATATTTATTTATCCCTCACAAGGATCCCTTTAAAATTGTTGAAAGATGTCTCTTTTACAACTATCTCTTCCTTGCTTAAAGATTACATACTTCACAAGGATTTATCTTCCTAGCTTTGAAGACATGTATGTTTGTTGAGGATATCTACCTATTATTTAAGTGTGTTTATCCTTGATGTATTTTTCCAACCTTTCTTAAGATATCAAAATGAAATATGTTGACATTTTAAGGGGGGCATATAAGGTCTCCTTTTTCTTATGGTAATTCATTGATGTTCCTCAAAGTGGTGATGTTGTCTACATAGTGCCCCCTAAGGCATGGTTATCAATCTTTTGACCATTGTTCATGGTCACCTAGTATAGCATGTCTTGTTAGTGTGGTCGTTGTTGTCCAAACCTATGTAGATGTTCGTCATTCATGTTATTTTATTTTTCTTAGACATAGATAGCCTAGTATAGTATGGCTTGCTAGCATGATCATGTTTTTGTACTTCCCAAATCATCAAACATAACACACCTTTTTGGCTAGTGGAATTTATAACTTCTCCTCTCATCAATTGGTGTACATCCTTGTTTTTTCTATAGTAGACACCTAAAATTAATTATATAAATATTTAATTAATTTAAGCTTGCCAACATAATTAATTAATTTAATTGTGTTATCCTAATTCCTCTCAGAATCAATTAAATCTAAATTAATTAATCATATCACTATCCTATTCTTATAAAGTCCCTCCAATAATTATTTCCTCTAAACCCACTTAGTTAATTAATTTTAATTAATTAACCTAGTCATGCGATTCCTACAAATCACTTTTCCTAATCCCACTCAACCTAAGTAATCCTTCTATAATTTCTCATAATCATGCTTATCATTATCCCTCAATTTTTAATTCCGACTCATGTCACATCAACATTGAGTCTCTCAAAGAAATTCAAATTTCCATGAATCCCTCAATGCATCCTTATTTTGGAATTTTTAATTCCTCATATTTGAAATTCAAATTTCTCCCCCCTTTTCGCAAGGAATTTTATAGTCTTGTTTATTTTCCCCAGGCACCCTTGATCCATGCCTTCTATCTAAAATAAATCTCAACCCTTCATGATCAAATAAATCTTGACCCTCCATTGGACTTCTCCAATCTATAAATTGGAGCCTATTCTCCTCACAAAAGATCCACTTCTCATGCATTGCCATGCTGCTCTTTTCTCCTTGATCCAAATCATCTTCTTCATAGCCATCATAATATCTTCATGATCCTCTATTAAATCCTCTTCTAATCCAAATCCTCATCTATCTATCACAGTCCAATCCAAATTGTTGAGCAAAGGACCCAAATCCAAATCCAACCAAGTCCTAATCCAATGACCAGTCCAAATCAAATCCAATCCAAATCCAATCAAACCAAGTCCTAATACAAGAACCAATTCAATCCAATCCAAATCCAACCAAGTCCTAATCCAAGGACCAATCCAAATAAAATCCAATCCAAACCCAATCAAACCAAGTCCTAGTCCAAGGACCAATTCAATCCAATCCAATCCAATCAAGTCCCTAATCCAAGGACCAATCCAATAAAATCAAGTCCTAATCTAGGGACCATTCCAATCTAATCAAGTCCTAATCCAAGGACCAATCCAATCAAGTCCTAATGCAAGGACCAATCCAATCAAATCAAGTCCTAATCTAAGGACTCATCCAAATTTCCAATTCCAATCCAAATAAAATCCAATCCAAATCTAATAAAATCTAATCCATCATCATTCCAATCCAAATCCTAATCCTCATCTTCATTTAACATCATCTTCATAATCTTTCCCCTCCAAAACATATTCATCCAATTCCAATCTAATCCTTCACTCTCAACATGACTACCCATAATTTTAAAACTTGGTATGCGAAGATGCTCATGGAAATTCATGAACCTTCCCACAAAGTTAATCCCATAATCTCCCAATCACCTATCATAACTTCATCCATCCCATCTCAATACATTACACCCAGTCCAAATCTATACCATATCTCTTATCCTTCCTCTACCTTCGACAAGGAAAATCCACCTTATTCCCCATCCATATCTCCATCTTCATCCATAGCTCCATATTATCCCTCATCCACATACTCCTCTAATCCAATATATATACCTCCATCCCCCCCCATCTACATCCTGATCCCCATCCTTATACAATGCATTCATTAGCTCTAGTCCCCATCCAAATCCTTTACTCTACATTCCTCCAAGCATTAATCCTAATTCCACAATTCATTATTGTAATCCTCCATCCAATCCGAATCCCAATCCCCCATCTAATCTCAATCCTTCATCTAACCCTAATCCTCCAAAATCTATATTATCCACATCCTCCAAATCCATTATCCATAATCTTATCCAAGACATGCTAGCAAAGGAGACAAAATCCTCACCTCGAAGAAAAGTGGTCAAGTCTCCTCAAGTCTTCCATCCACCCCAATCACCTCCACCTCAAAACAAATCTCAATCCTCCACACTTCATGATACCTCCATTTCCCCACCTACTCACATCAAAGCTTCAGTATCCTCCTCCATCACACAATCCCCACAACTCCAAACATGGCAAAAGATTGTTCCAAAGCATGCTAGCATAGAATCCTCTCCATCTCATGATCCAATTGCCCCTCCCACTCCATCTCATGATACCCCTCCTAGTCAAGATCAAAGTATCCCCTCATCTCCATGTCACGATTCCAATCCATCTAAAGATCCTGATCTTCCTTCCACATCTTGTCCACCTCAAAATGGACTCGCATCTCATTTTTAAAATAATAAGGGTCCTCAAGCTAATGCTCAAGATGTTGGTACATCCTCTATTCCTCTTAAATCCAAATTTCCTTCATACAAATCAAAATATTGTTATCCCCTATCATCCACATCCATTTTGGGACCCTATATTCCAAAGCTAAATTCTCCATTCCTTCCATCCATTTTGGGTCCTTACATCCCTCCATCCCCCACCCTATCACCTCAAATAATCCTAAAGTAAGATCAACAAAGGCACACATCATTGAATGTCTCCCAACACACTCCTTCCATCATCCCACCATCCATAAAATCCTTAAGTCATTCATCATCATGTACCCATCCCATTGCTAATGGAAGAAATTTGAATGCCCAATCTAAAAACCATAAAGCTCAAAATCCACAAAAATCAAAGGATAAACATGTCCCCTCAAAATGACATGCTCAAAACAAAAATATGATCCGAAATAAAGAAAAATGAAAAAGACCATAAAAGGCCCCAAAAGAAAAAATCAAAAACTATGTGGATTCCCAAAGAGGCAATGCATCTTGAAGTAAAATCAAAATTGGTATCCAAACTTGCTAATCCAAAAGCTCCATTCATTCATAAGTCCTCTAGTCCTACATCTGATCCTTATGTCCCAAAATCCACCATCCCATCTCCATCCTCCCCCTCTTCTATTTTGGGTCCACATTTCCCAAAATCCACACTTTATCCTCCATCTAATTAAAAATACTCTCCTCCACTACTCCACCACCCTTCAAGGTGGGTGCCAATGTTGATCTTCCACAAATTCTTTGAAACCCCATCCATTATCCACCATCCACTTTTCACAATCCCATTTCATTATTCCAATCCTTTCCAAATCCTTATCTTCCATCCCCTATCCATTTCATCTCCCCAATTATTGTTACCAACATCTATGAACATACCTCTAGTTCAAAACAATACTAAGCGATACCATCCATGGAACTAGATGCTTGAGTCCTCCCTTCCTCCTTCACACATTCATTATCTTCCTTATCCTTCTCCATCCAAACTATTCTAAAAATTTAAAATAAAAATAAAAAATCAAGAAAAATACAAAAAAAAGGAAAGTAAATAAAAATCATTTCATCCAATGGTGAAAAACACTTCTCGTGCCACCTTGGGTAAGTACCATGATGAAAAATTGGTAAAAAAGCATCATGTGTAATCCCCTCATCTCCTTGCACTCTACACTTGGGGGCAATCTTCATCCATGCAATCAGCCCATCCATCTACATCCTATCTAAGTCCATTATTCTTTCCTATCTTTGATCTTGACTATCCGGTCCATATCCTCCATCTCATATCCTTCATCCTATTAAAATGAAACCTCCATTATTATCTTTCATCAATATTATATAGAGGCAAAATAATGTCTATGCATGCATTCTTTGGAGCATTCAATCCTTAATCCTCTACCATCCATATCCATTAGACATTTTATCCTTCCGCCTCATACATCTGTATCCACCATCTTTACATCCTTAATTCTACTACCTCTAGTGTGGGGTATTTCACTCCTTGGAAGCATAGTCCTTGGGTCTCCATCACCCTACCCTCCGTCCTTTATTCCTCCATATCTTATCCATATCCATCCACTTCATCCACATGTATCCTATCCAAACAATAAACCATTCCTTCCATTCATCCATCTTGTTACCAATCTTTGGTTCTCCCTTGTCATTGGTTCCAGTCAATCAAATCCTATCCAATTTCTAGTCCAATCATATTCTCCATCTCTTCAAATTTATTCAATAATCCCATCCCCAATCCAATGCTACTCAATCATCCATCCCCCTTTTTCATCCTATCTAATCATTTATTATTCTTCCAATCCCATCCAATCCTATCCAATCCATCAAAGTGTGCTTTCCCCGTCTACCTGAGCTTGCATTAACTTGTGTCTAATCCAAGCACCCATCCATACTTTTCTAATCAAATCCAAGTGCCAATTCTCTCATATACATATCTTTCACATCCATCCATCAATCTATCCACACCCTGCCCATCGAGATGAATCCTTCCCATGTCTGGCAATTCATTCAAATCCATCACCTGCCCTTTGGGATGTCTCCTTCCCTAGTTTGATAGTTTATTCAAATCCATGTCCTACTCTTGGCAAGAGATTTCATTTGGTCATGTGCATGTTGTTTACATGCTTGAGCTTTTCGCTTTGTTTTCATCTTGTGTCCCAGGACTATACTTGTTCAGGACTACCTTGATCATCCTATATCTTGGTATGTCTTGGCTCATGTATAATGGGGCATAGTGTTCATGGCATGGTGTATTTGAAGGTCTTCCTTGTACGAACCAGAAACCCTGCATTAGTGTTTATCAACACTTGCATGATTGTGTGTAAGGCATTCCTATTTGACTAAGAGTCAGTCCATGCCTCAGATCTTCATATCATCATAGTTCTTATAATCAGTGATGTAGACTATCCATGGCAATATCAAATCTAGGTTTGCTCTCTATACTTGCTCAACAAGAAATGCAATATATTTATGATTTCTTTGTTGCATTTCATTCACAACACTCCAACCCATCCTAGTTCCCTCTTTCATTATCTCCATCCTTTCATCACTTATTCTTATAATTCCTTTCGAGAGCACACCCATATTCTTCAAACCCGCATGTCCTCTCGAGGGGACATACCACTACTACCTCGTCATCCTTTATCCTCATCATTATTCTTTATCTCATGACTGGGGCATCATGCCTCTAGTCCCCTTATCCTTTTCTTCGACTATATTTTATTATTCTTTGATATAACATCATTTCATGATGCTATATCAAAGAGGGGGAAAATGTAGACACCTAAAATTAATTAAATCAATATTTAATTAATTTAAGCATGTTAGCATAATTAATTAGCTTAATTATGTTATCCTCATTCCGCTCAGAATCATTTAAATCAAAATTAATTTATCCTATCACTATTGTCCAATAATTAATTTATTAAATAAATTAATTATTCCTCTATTCTTCTAAAGCCCCTCCAATAATTATTTCCTCTAAACCCAGTCAATTAATTAATTTTAATTAATTAACCTATTCATGAGATTCCTACAAATCACTTTTCCTAATCCCACTCAACCTAATGAATCCTTCTAGAATCTCTCATAATCATGCTTATCATTATCCCTCAATTTCTAATTCCCACTCGTGTCACATCAACATTGAGTCTCTCAAAGAAATTCAAATTTCTTTGAATCCCTCAATGCATCCTTATTTTAGAATTTTTAATTCCTCATATTTGAAATTTAAATTTCTCCCCCATTTTCCCAAGGAATTTTATATTCCTTTTTAGTTTACCAAGGCACCCTTGATCCATGCCTTCTATCTAAAATCAATCTCAACACTTCATGATCAAATCAATCTTGGCCCTCCATTGGACTTCTCCAATCTATAAATTGGAGCCTATTTTCCTCACAAAGGATCCACTTCTCATGCATTGTCATGCTGCTTTCTTCTCCTTGATCCAAATCATCTTCTTCATAGCCATCATAATGTCTTCATGATCCACCATCCAATCCTCTTCTAATCTAAATCCTCATCTATGTATCACAATCCATCCAATTTTTTTAGAAATGGAGACCAATCCACATCCAATTTAAGCAAGAAGCATGTCAAGTAGAGCATGAAGGGTCCATCCTCATCATCCACTTTATCAAGCTTAATCCAAAGGAGAAGGTATAAGTTTTCAAAGTATAAACAGTTTGTTTATGTTTTTCATATGGTTTGTTGATGTTTCATGTCTTTAATGTGTTTGAATGCTTCATTTGAATACTAACCATCTGATCTTCCCTTACTACATTTTCCCCTCTTCATCTATAATTCCACTTGTATTCTTGCAATAACATGTGGACAATGATATTAATGGTAGAGACAATTTTTGCATTGAGGTCTCTTCAACTAGTTAACATTGAACGTTTTATTTTCTTTAGTACTATCATTGCTTTATTTCTATATACATTTGAATTTTTTTGTATGTATTCATACGACCCTATTCTTGGGGGCTTGGCCATCCTTCAAACGTAGTGTCATACTATCCCTATGTCGTCTTGTTATCATATTCTCTATTTCTTAAATACTAATTTACCATGAATATGAGTGTAAGTTCATACTCCCACTAAAATAAGGTCTAAATATAGTTCCATAACTTACAATCACTTACAATTTCACACTCCTATTTTGGGTCCTTTCTTTAGTGTGCCTTCTCTTATGTAATTTAAAGCTTATTTGGGATTCAATCCTATTCTAAATTTCAGGGCATTTTATTTCCCACATAAATGTCATTGATTTAAATATAAATATTAGATCCAATATTAAGATATTGTTATCTCAATTCCCTAAAAATTGGGGCCTATTTTGTCAGATTACTGGTAATTGTTTCTAGTGACCAATACTTTTTTATTAAAGTTTTGGGAGGCTAATGTGTTGGGCTTAACATTATCGAATCTAGTCTCAATATTGGGATATGGCCATTGTAAGTTTACCAAAATACAAAATTACCTTCAGAACCCTATATAAGACATCATTTCTAATTTATTTTGATCATCCACACTCTAGAAAATTCATTCTAAGAAAAGTTACTTCATCCAAGAGTAGATCTAAGTAAATCTAGTCAAAGCTTTATTATAATTTTAGCACTTTAATTTAGCATTTATTTCAAATTTAGTTTCTACCTTACTTGAGATAAGCTTTATTATCATCATTTATCTAGTGTAGGTCAACACCTTCCTAGGGTTTGGCTTAGGCAAGCCGCTATACTATACAATAGCATTTTCCTCTTCTTTTGTGTATTTGGAGGCATAGAAATAGGTTTCATGCTCAATTTGAAGATACAAGAGGATACTATTCTAAACTCGGTAGATTAATCATGGTGTAGGGTGCCTAGTGCCCTAGTCAACATAATATATGACACCTACCACCATAGTCTAGGAAATTTTACTTAAAATTTCATCAGAAGTTAGTTTGCGAGCTATTAAGACACCCTTTTTGCACTTGGGTACGTGATAGGTCTAGGGTGCCTAGTTATAGTGTCCATCCATTTTGAGCTTTGATTTTAAACACAAGTTCTGCTATGTATCCCCTTTATAGTTTAATACATCTCAGTTCATTTCAGTTTTTGTATTTGCCTATATATATTAATTATTGTCAATAAATTGCATCATTTAACCTAGGTCTTACATTTTCATTTCCATTATATCTAATAAATTAAATCACAACATAAAACAATCAACCACATGTTCATAACCCTCACAAGGGTCTGAAGCTGGGCCTAACTAGTTGTTGTCTAACATAAGTCTTTGGAAATGGTTCCCAATTTCCATTATTATGCTAGGCACCATTTTCATCAATTACAATCACATATTATATACCATATTAAATCTGTAATATTAATATATTTTAATAAATATAAAATTCTAATATAATAAAATTATAATATTATAATAATATAATAAATTATATTATATTGTATTTGTATTGTTTTTTTATGATTCAACATGAAATAATATTCTAATTGATACTTGTGCCTAACTGATATCCATTATGCTTTGCTTCTTACCCAATCCAAGTAAAAAGTCAAGGCAGATTTTTGGATTTTCGGACAAATGAAAAATGTCTTTTTCATATCACCACTTTTTAGGCCACTTTGATCTTGCACTCAACCATGTGTTATTTTGCTGAACTTTTTTTACTCAAAACTAGGGTGAAATGCTTTTTCTCAAAATTATTTTCTTTGCTAAAAGTGTGACATAGCTCTATACTTATACACAAAGAGAATTCCTACCATGAAAGCATGTCAAAATTAGGTGTAATTAGACGTGAAGTATGGTCAATATTTTAGTAAAATCATATGCCAAAAAAAAGGTAGACGAAAAAGTCCTTAAAATCATGCATCCAATGTTGAACTTCTTGAACTTCGGGAAAAAGATAAAAAAAGTGCTTAAGATTCTTTGAATGCCCATAAATGGACAGTGGGGATTTGTGTACAAACATAACATAACTTAGAAGTGAAAGTATCTTTTAGACTCAAAGAATCCAAGTACAGAATAGTTATAAATTGTAGATGAAAATAAAGATATACAAATAAGAGATGCAAATCATAACACAAGATCTACATGGATAAGCACTTGTGAAATGAATTGTTTACCCATAGATATAAAAAATCACGTATTAATAATTTAATAGACTTACATTAATATAACTTCTCTCTCAAAAAATTTATAACACTTTGTTACTTATTTAGTTCACACAACTTGATTTCCTCTTACTCAAAGCTCTGCTACATATAGTTAAAGAAAATAAAAGAAAGCATGCAAACAGTTTACAATATCATAGACTAAAACCATGAGCCAAATGGTCTACATGAAAAAGATACCTCATGAAATGTGCGAAGGAGTTACATGCTTATTTCTAGAAGGTTCAATTCTTGTTACATGAGCCTAGTCATCGAAATTCACTAAGAGACCAAACTAGCTTGCACCAGAAGACAAAATAACACCACTTCTTAAACATAATATACAGCTCTAACACCAATGTGGATGCTTCTTTCACCACTATACATAGTTAGATTCTCTTCTACTTCATGCCAAGTGTTTGAATGTGCTAACATTGACCTAATTACAATACCCCCCCTCCATGCCACCTTATAAAGAATGTTACAACTATTTAGAAAATAATATTTAATTAGAAAAGAATGGAAAATAAATGCCTATAAATTATTAAAGGTGAAATGCATAGTCATAAAATTACAAGGTTAATACCACTAATATGAAGAGATTGTTGCAGTTCCTCTAAGGTTCAAGCCTCAAAAATCATCCACAAAAACCAAAATAACATTTTACAAGAGAAAAATACAAGCATAAATTTGCAATAATGGACACAAACATATTAGATTACTATGATCAATGAATTCACGAAAATCTAGATATAGGACCTAGTTTATATAGATAAAGTTTAAATAGATAGGAATAACTCCGATGATGACAAGTGTCTTAATCTTATGTAATGTGACAATTGAAAGATAAAATCTTATGTCTATGAGAGACTTCTAGAAAAATTCTCAACTCACTTTGTAATGTGACAACTCAGAGATAAGATTTCATGCCTATAATAGATTTCTTAGGTCTCATGTTTTAGTGATGTTGACGATCTGGTCCTCCAGGAATTTGTCTTTTGCATTGAAATTTTGACTTCATCTTTCTCTGTCCCAATGACCCGGAATGCCCTTTTTCTTGACTGGCAGTTTCCCCTTCTATCTGCTGATTAATCGGCTGATTTAAAATTCACACAACACACTTCAATTCACTTCAATTAGTCTTGATTGTAATATTAAAAACCTAAAAAAACAAGTGAAAACATAAGTGAGATAAGCAAACCATTCACAATGTTTGGTCACTAGTAGAGTTTACAATAGCAGCTTCAACAATGCCTTCATCCTGTTGTACCTTCAGGTATTCCATGCTCAATCTTCCCCCTGTATTAAAAAATAAGAGAAGATAACAAAAGAAGCTAAACTAGTTTTTTAACAATTAAATTCTATACATTAAATTCTTTTCTACTAACTCAAACAAGTTAGAACTAAACATTAAGAGTTTTGCTTACTTTTTATTGCTGACTTGCCGCAGCCACGAGAAAATACCGGTTGTAGCAATGAGATTGTAATAAGCAACAACATTGTCACAACTACAAAGCGTCCATATAAGGCCACTGATCTCTCTCTACTTTAATCTCTGACTGCAATTAGAAAATTCTCCAAACTCTTTAGAATCTGGCAAGCTGATTATCTGTTGGGTATGCTTCGCAAAGAAGTTAGACGACTTATATAGCTCTAATTTTTGCAAAAAAATGATTTAAAAACCAGGGAAATGCAATGATGAAACAGAATGCTCTTAGCCACTGAAAACCATTTTAATCGTTAGATAATCCAAAAGATAATGCTCTATTGAAAGTCTTCCTCACAATTTAACATTATTTTTCTCTAGAATTATTAAAATAACAAAGTGCATGCACAGTAATTCAGATGATGTGCAGTATTTGTTAAGTAATGAGAAAACCTATTCTTTTAAGCTGTCATCAACTCTTTTTTATGGAGGCTTATCTGAGAAACCACTTGTGATTGTCGGCAAATATTTTTTGCTTCCAGTTGTTCTACAACAGAAAAAACCACCCTTCAGTTAATAACTGCCCCCAGTTTTTTTTTCCTTTCTCTGCTGCGTAATTTTTGATTACTTTAGGCACTCCTACTGTAAGAAACAAAACAAATTGTTTGCCATTAGGAGTACACCATTAGTTCATGGTGGCATTGTGTGCTATCACTCTTGTCATTTCTATCCCATTGGATGTTACTCAGATGTGTCCAAATAAATCCATTTTCTTTCAGACAGTGCCTTTGTAACAGCCCCTCCAAATTGAGTTTTTAATAGTATTGCTTTGTCATTTGTAATATATCTTTATACTTTCATGTTAGAAATAAGATTTACATTTAATAGTTTAATTCAGATTAGTGAGTTAGTTAGAATATATCTGTGAGTGAGTTTTATACTGGAATATAATAGTTCTTGATTGAACGAATTGCATTGGAATATGTGAATGTTTCTGTTTTATCAAGGCAGGTTATTGTAACAGCATAGTGAAGGGTGCACAATGGAAGGGTGTTTGAACCAGCATTTGCAAAGATGGTATTAGCTTATGGAAGATGGAAGGGGTTTTAATTAAAAAAGAAGACATTGAGATTAGGGTGATGTAGATGGTTCTTTTTAAAAGTTTTGGTTTAAATGGTGCATTGCTTTTAGAAATGAAGTTAATTTTTATGGAGATACAATGGAAATAAGAATTTGAATTTGATTGTATTTAAGGAGTTTAAATATTCAAAGGTAAAAGGTTCATTTTACTTTGTCAAAATTAATAGAGTAAAAAATAGAATTGTTTTATTTTTCTATCGGAAAGTGATATGAGAAATATAAGGTAGACTATTTTATTGGAGTGTGATTTGAGATTTTACTGTAGAATTCTTATAATTTTATCATAGCCACACATATTTCTTATATTCTTAGGGTCATATATGCTATGTTTGACAAGGGTATCAAGTCTATTGGAGATCTCTTGGAGACTCATTTGCTACATTTCGTAGATATAATGTAATGAAAGACCATATTGAAGGTTGGAGGAAATGGAAGCAAGAGAATATCTATCATCTCAAGCTAGCCTCTCACTCAGGGATGATTTATTGTATGACAAGCAATAGTAGTTTTATTGTTTGGATCTCTTCATGGAGAAACTGGGGGATAGTGGTTGTTTTCATTTATCGATAATTGGGTTCGTCTCAATCTGCATAGTAGATGTTTTAGTTTATAGACAATTGAATTTTTCTTGATCCATAGATATTGTGAATAGTAACTATGGATCATTGAGTTTGTCTCAATTCATATTTTTCGAGGAGTGGTATTCTTGTGGATAATGGAGTGTGTCTAAATTTCTAACAACAAAAATAGAAAGAATAGAAAAAGAATTAACTTTTCCTAAATCTAATAAAATAAATCCATAGATTACATGTTCAATTTAATTTGAAATCATTAAAAATAATATAGCCATAATTAATTACCATTTCAGCCTAAAAGAAACAATGACTAACATCTTTCAATTTCATAACATAAATTAAACAAAGAGAGAGAGAGAGATAGAGAGAGAGAGAGAGAGAGAGAGAGAGTTTGATTTTTTCCAAGATAGAATCTTTTGACATTACATAAGGGAGAGGGAGAGCATCATCAAGGGATTTAATTCCCAACCATGGACCTAAGTCCTCCATGCCACTTCCTATTGGATGGGCTTGGCCCTTCAGGAGAGAAGAAGATAAAAGATAGAACAAATGCCAAAGAGCCTCTGAGCCTGGTGTTTAGAATCTGTACATACTAAATGGTCATACACTATAGGTACCGTTGACCTTTTTTTGTCAACTTATCCTAAAGTTAATCAAATTGAGAAATCTATTGTTCTGCATAACCTACGTGTTATGTGCACTTGCATAACCTGCAGATTATGCACACTTGCATAACCTACGCATTATGCACATTTTTGTTGGCAAAGTGCAGAGAGGGCCCTTTTGTCTTTCTATCCCTCTGGGCTCTAAATAATTCTAATTCATCTTTGATTGTGTGGGATAACAAAAGTAAGCAAAGGGTTTCCCCCCTTATCCTGCAAGGTAGAAAGGTAAAAAAGAACTATCCAGTGGGATAAGAAAATAACAAAGCAGATTGTTTCTTCTTATCATGCACTGAGTTAAAGCACAAATGAAGGGTCATGTGGGATAAAATAAAACAACATGAATGGTCTTCTTCTTATCCCACAAGGAAAATAGAAGCAAGGATGAGGACTTGTAGGATAACAAGAAGGGTAGACAAATGGCCTCCCGACTATCCCGCACGAAACAAAGGCATCAAAGAATGGCTGGACGGGACAAGATACAATAAAAACATATACAATTGAGTCTAGCCCGCCACATGGCATGCGTGCAACTATGGATTTTCACTTAAAAGATTGATCAAGGGCCATGTTTTAAAGTTCTTTTGAGCCCTTTGGAGGGCTATGTCGAGAGATCTTGCGTGTCCATCTTCACGTGAATCTCTGAGATCAACAACCATTTTTCAAACCTGTATTAATCGTTAGCATTCAAATCTCTCTACACGTGGTGGTTGTCAACTTGGTTGTCAAGACCAATTTTTCTTGCCCGATTGACACCCTGAATCCTATGTGATCTCACTTAGCTACCAAATTCTTTCACCATAACTCGAGACATGACTGTGTAGGTAGATTTAAAACACCACCCATGCCTCTTCAATGTAGATTGAAGAATTTTGTGCCTGCAGATGCTATCCAGTGCATATGTGCTGAGATTCCCCTTTTTTGTTAGGGATTTTGTTTCTTTAGAGGCAGCGGATGCCTTCAGAGGAGTTTTCACACACCATCGGATCAATCGATCTAATCTTCCTCCTCCCCTCTAAATTTTTTGTAACCTAACCATAAGAGGGTTAGGGTTTCCAAATGTAGTTCATTTTGAATTATTCCTTAGCTATAAAGGCAATTTCTATAAAATTCTAGAAGATTTTCTCTTCCTTTTCTCTTATTGAATTCTTAGTTTCTGCAATTGTTAAAACTTGCTGATGCAGGAGCACCTAGTTGAGTAAAACTCTACTTTTTGAGTATTTTATGATTTCATGTTTGTAATGTCTTGTGTTAGGTTTATATTGTTGTTTTAGGTTTTTATGTGTCTTTTCTAGTGGTTTTGATCTCATTTTGGGCTCAAGAGGACAAGTTTTGCCTTTCACGCTTTGAGTTGACAATTTTGGCAAAAATGTGTAAAATTGCCTAAAGGGTCTCCAAATTCTTTCCAAAGAATTGAAACATGTTTATTAAGTGGTTTTAAGCATGTATTAGGTTTTTAGCTAAGTTTATGAGGTGAGGTTGTCAAAAATGTCTTTTTGAGCTTGGAAAAGTTGTCAAAGTTGTCATTTTTGGATTTTTCTAGGACAATGTAGTTGTGGAAGCCTCATGTCCATATAGGGATTGATAACTTATTGGAAATACTATACAAAGGCCTCCCTTTTCCTTGAGAAAGGTTTGTGATTGTATTAACAAGGGAATCTCAATAGAAATCATGAAATTTTGGTTTTTCTCACTATTTTTCCCTTCCTTGGAGTAACAGTCCATATTGAAGCACTTGTGTCCATATTGTACCTTTTGGGAAGTGTTCCAAATGGTTATTCAATTCTCTCCAAGTGATCATTGTACTGGTTTTTCTTTTGCAAGTTGGTGTAATAAAATTTCTTCCATTCTGTGTGCTCACTGCCCTATCAAGGGTTCAGAGTTGGAAAATGCCACAACTTGACTAATCCAGGCCTGGGTTCCCACCAAAATGGATTGGATCAAGTTGATTTATGCATGTACATTGTGTATATATTTCTTTTTGAGTCAGAACTATGATTGGAGGATAAATCTGAGTGAAGATTAGACAAGTTTGGGAACTTCACTAATATCCTTCTTGAAAACTCAAATTCTTGTAATAAAAAAGCATTGAAGTGTCAAAGTTGCCAAGCAAGGAGTCTGAGAAGTGTTACAAGTTATTTTGATTCAACTTCAATAGTTGACAATTTTTTAATGTGCAATTTTGATCAATTTTTGTAACTGGCAGCAAGTTCACTATTTTGTGATTTGCATTGTCAAATATCTCAAGGAATGCTTCAAGAGAATTAACCGAGAATTGTAACTATGAAGGAAATGTAATAGGAAAATTCATTAATTTTTTATAGACCTCATTGAGGTATACATCCAGTTCAAACTCCTTGCTATGCAGGTCCAAAGGTGTAGCAACAGTTGACTGGTAAAAGGTAGAGTTTTGACAGTGATAGTGGCATTTTCACTTCTTTTCTCAGTTTGTTTCCATGTGTTTGGCATAATGCTTGTTTATAAAAGGAAAGGAATGCTTTAATTTGTTGTGGCAGAGGTCTCCTTGAAGTGTGGGAGTTTGAACCAAGTTTGAGAGAGAGAATATATGCTAGATGCATCCAAACCCTCACTAAACCCTACTTTTAAGCCCAAATTTGTGGATAGTCACTAAACCTGATTGATGGAGCCTAAGACTTGAAAATTCCTTGAGCCTAGACCTCTAAATTATCATACAAGACAATTTTGTGGGAGGATTTGGCCATCGTTGACCATAATGAGCAAAAAAGTGACAATTAGCCCTCCACGGGCTACAAGCCTTTTTAACTGTTAAAATGCATTTTCCAAGAACTTGATCACCTTGAACTCATGCAATTTGGAGAGATCTTTGGAAGATAGTGAAAGATAGTGAATGAAATTTGAAAAAACTCCATGACACCCTTGTGAATCATTTTGGGTTGTGAGACCTAAGGGGCTAGTTTGAGCAAGTGAAATTAGGAAGCCAAAACAAGAGAATGAAAACAAGCTTTTTAAACAAAACCTTCATCTAGTCCCCTAAACCAGTTGGAGGTTCTTGTGAGAATAGAGAATAGTTATAATCATGCCTAAAAGGGATAGAGGGGTGTCTTGGAAGAAATGGAGTGGTTTGGCATAACCAATAGGGGATGAGTAAGGGAATGAGCCCAATCAAAGGGGAGTTTGCTAGGGAAATGATGTATGAGTTGCTAGCATGAAGACCTCAAGAATGATTTGCAAACATATACAATAGCCACAAGTAAGTCTTTGGGAAACAAATTTAACCTTTGGACTTAAACATCCATTCTCTCCCTATCATAGTGTTATCAGAGCCAACAAAAGATTCAGGAGAAAAGGATCATTAGGAAAACATGGTGACTAATGTTGAGTTAGCCAAGAAGGTCGAAGACCAAGAAGAGAAAAATAGGGCACTCGGAGAAAGATTGGATCAACTAGACATAAAACTAGCTGAAGTAGAAGTCAAAACTGAAGAAGTCCATGATAAGGTTGGAGATTAGGGTAAAATGGTGGCCATAGAAGATGAGGTTCCCATACCTTACCCTGTTATTGATAAAGAATGATTCTTGAAATCTTTGAGAGATATGAGTGGTAAAACCTTAGAGGGAGTGGCCCTTTTTATTGAAAAGATGGACCCAAATGCTCTTATAGAGTGGATTGAAGGTCTAGAAAACCATTTTGAATGTGATGGAATAACTGAAGCACAAAAGGTTAAGGTAGCAAAATCAAGGTTGAGAGGGGCAGCCTTAACTTGGTGGAAGTTCATCCAAGAGGAAAGGGTGAAAGAAGGTAATCAACCAATAGCCACCTAGAAAGCAATGGTAGCCAAAATAAAAGAAACCTACCTTCCTGAAGACTATGAAGTACAACTTCACGGGAAAAGACAAAATTTGAGACAAAAAGACTTAGATGTCAGTAGTTACACTAAGGAATTTCAAAAATCGTGCATTAGATCTAGAGTAGTAGAGGATGAGAGTATAAAAGTGGCAAGGTACTTGAATGGGTTGAGGTGGAACATCCAGGAAGAGGTGAGCTTGTTATTCCCACAAATAGTGCACAAGTGTTATCAATTAGCACTTAAGGTGGAAGAGAAAAGTAGGAGAAAGAAAGAACAAAACAACAAAGGAAGAGGTAGGGGAAGAGATGGTAGAGGCCATAGAGGTAGTTTTTGGGGAAGGAGCATAGATCAATGATCCAAGAGAGAGTCTAAACTTATAGAGAGAAGTGGGGATTCTAAGAGCAAACCCAACTATAGGGGTAGGGGATCAAGCAACCCAAGTAGGGGTAGATCTAATGGACCAGGGAGAGGGTCCTACTTTGCAACCATGAAGTGCTATAACTATCAAAAGTTGGGCCACGCTGCCTATAGATGCCCAAAGAAACCTAGTTCATCCTATGGTGGTGAGAAGAGGGTAAATTATGTTAAAAAAGATGGAGGTAATACCAAAACTTCAACATTGAACCTAGTTTCAGAAGATGGTGAGAGTTAAATGATCAAGAGAGTGTTAATGAAGAAGCCACATAGTAAAGAGGTCTCATAGAGAAGAACATTGTTCAGGATTAAGTATAAAATCATGGGAAAGGTGTGTAAGGTGATCATAGATTCAGGATCCATAGATAACAACATATCAAAGGAAGCAGTAAGTAAATTGAAACTACCTAGGATACAACACAAGGAACCATAAAAAGTAACATGGTTAAACAAGGAACAACATGTGTTAGTAAATGAGAAATCCTGGGTAGATTTCCACATAGGTGGATACACGGATAGGATTCTATGTGACATCCTTCCTATGGATGCTTGCCACCTGTTGTTGGGTAGACCATGGCAGTTTGACAGGAAAGCACAACATGATGGGGAAAGAAACTCCTACTCATTTCAGAAAGATGAAGTAACCTACCAGATTCAATCCCTCAATGAAGAAGGAGAGAGCAGCAGCAAAAAAGTGCCTAACATCTTGTTAGTGAATGAGAAAGAATTCATCAAAATAATAGAAGAAGGTTAAGGAGTGGGATTTGCACTCATAGTGAAACCCAAGGAAGAAAAGGTAGAAAAGAAAGTTGAGATACCATATGAGGTGCAACAAATCCTTGATAACTTCAAAGCAATAATCATTGATGGTACACCTACAACCTTACCACCTCCTAGAGCCATTAGCCATCAGATTGATTTCATACCAGGAGCCTCCTTACCTAATAACAAAGCCTATAAGATGACCCCTGAATAAAATCAAGAAGTAGCAAGACAAATACAAGAACTCTTAGACCAAGGGTTGATTAAGAAAAGCATTAGTCCTTGTGCAGTACCTACAGTGTTGGCACCCAAGAAGGATGGAACATGCAGACTTTGCACAGATTCCAGAGCCATAAACAAGATCATCATCAGATACAGATTTCCAATACCCAAGATAGAGGATTTGATGGATTGTTTGCGGGGTGTGTAGTATTTCAGTAAGATTGACTTGAAGAGTGGTTACCATCAGATAAGAATCAAGGAGGGTGATGAATGGAAGACAACTTTCAAAATGAATGAGGGTCTCTATGAGTGGCTTGTCATGCCATTTGGACTCTCTAATGCTCCTAGCACATTCATGAGACTCAGGAATGAAGTTTTACATGATTTCATTGGCAAGTTTGTTGTTGTGTATTTAGATGATATTCCTATTTTCCGTAAAACTAAGGAAGAGCATCTGAAGCATTTAGCTATTGTTTTGAGAAAGTTATCGGATGAATAGCTAACAATTAATCTAGAGAAATGTGATTTTATGAAGCACGAATTGGTCTATCTTGGTTTTGTTGTATTAGGAGGCAATCTAAAATTGTATCAATCTAGGGTTACAGCAATAACTAGTTGGCCTACTCCTAAGACAACCAGTGATGTCAGAAGTTTCCATGGTTTAGCACAATTTTATAGGAAATTCATTAGGGGATTCAGTGAGATTTGTGCCCCTATGTTAGACACAATCAAAGGGGGTGTAAAGGTAAAGTTTTAGTGGATAGATGTAGACAATAAGGGGTTTGAATTATTGAAAACTAAAGTAGCTACTCAACCAGTGCTCATTTTACCTATTTTTGATAAGCTTTTTACTATTGAATATGATGCTAGCAATATTGTTGTAGGAGTTGTTTTAAGTCAGGACAATAGACCAGTGGCATTCTTTAGTGAGAAGTTAAATGATGCCAAGAAAAATTACTCTTCCTATGATTTAGAACTCTATGTATTAGTATAAGAACTCAGGAAATGGATACATTATCTTCTTCCTAAAGAATTTGTTGTATACACATATAATCAAGCATTAAGTTTCTTGAACTCACAGAATAAACTGAATCATAGGCATGTTAAATGGGTAGAGTACTTGCAAGCTTACACTTTTACTCTTAAGCATAACAAGGGTCAGTTGAATAAAGTAGCAGATGCTTTGAGTAGGAGGTTGTTAACTATTCATGAGATTCAAGTACAGAGCATTGGTATTGATAGTTTTAAAGATGTGTATCCTACTGATGATGATTTTGTAGAAGCTTATAAAGTTTGTCAAGATTTTGAGAATCATTTCCATGGTGTATATGTTGATTTCACTTTGCAGGATGGTTTGTTATTCAAGGGTGGACATTTATGTGTTCCAAAGGGTTCTATGAGAGAGAACCTCATTCAGGAGAAGCACAATGGGTGCTTAAGTGGGCATTTCGGTCTCAACAAGACCTTAGAGTTGGTTCAAAGGATCTATTATTGGCCTAAGATGCAAAGAGACATCAAGAGGTATGTTGAGATATGTTTGGTATGTCAGAAAGCAAAAGGTAATTCCTCCAATGCTGGGTTATATCAGCCTCTTCCTATTCCACATTGACCTTGGGATTGCATTAGTATGGATTTTGTGGTAGGATTACCTAGAACTCAAGCAGGATTTGATAGCATCTTTTTAGTAGTTGACAGATTTAGAAAAATGGCTCATTTTATTCCTTGTAATACAACACATGATGCAAGTCATATTGCTTACTTATTTTTCAAAGAAGTTGTTAGAATACATGGTTTGCCTACTAGCATTTTTTCAGATAGGAATGCTAAGTTTTTTGGTCATTTCTGGAAAACATTGTGGAAGAGACTGGGTACTAATCTCTCTTTTGGTTCAACTTATCATCCACAAATTGATGGTCGAACCAAAGTTGTGAATAGGTATCTTGGAAACATGCTTAGGTGCTTGACAAAGGAATATGGGCAGAGTTGGGATCAGCTCATTCATCAAGCAGAATATGCCTACAATGATAGTGTCAACCGGTCTACAGGAAAAAGCTCTTTTGAAGTTCTTTATGGTATGCATCCAAGGGGTATAATGGAGTTGAGGGATATCACTAACTTGAAGCCTAAGAGTGGAACAATAGATGACATGGCTCAATCCATGAAGGAGGCTCATGAGCAAGTGAAAAAAGCTCTTCAAGATACCTCCCAAAAAGTCAAGACAAGAGTGGATGCTACAAAGAGAGATGTTTAGTTTTCCATAGGAGATTATGTGATGGTTCATTTTAACAAAGAGGCTACAAAAGGGAGTTCCATGCAAACTTCAGATGAGGAGAATAGGCCCTTGCAAAATCTTGGCTAAGTATGGGTCTAATGCTTACAAAGTTGATTTGCCTACTGATGTTTCTTTGTCTCCCATTTTTAATGTTGCAGATTTGATTGCTTTCAAAGGGCAGCCACCTAAGGAGATTCAAAGATTTTCTAATGATGCACAATCCCTTTTTGATCTTTCTCTCCCTTCAAATTCTATTCCCCAAGCAGAATGGGTTCTAGAC
This sequence comes from Cryptomeria japonica, assembly GCF_030272615.1. Taxonomy (NCBI): domain Eukaryota; kingdom Viridiplantae; phylum Streptophyta; class Pinopsida; order Cupressales; family Cupressaceae; genus Cryptomeria; species Cryptomeria japonica. The sequence continues at coordinate 802,143,206 of NC_081411.1, read as the reverse complement.
TCCAGGATTCTCAAAAAGACAAGGAATCACACCTATATGGAGCACCTAGTCAAATGGAAGGATAAGCCTATCTCAGAGGCCATGTGGATACCCAAAACTGACTTTTAGAAGTTTGGCATACCTTCTTCTTTTCTTCCTCAAGGAGTCACACGACTTCTTTGTTTTTGGGGGAGTATGGTGCAGGAGCACCTAGTTGAGTAAAACTCTCCTTTTAGAGTATTTTATGATTTCATGTTTGTAATGTCTTGTGTTAGGTTTACAATGTTTTTTTAGGTTGTTATGTGACTTTTCTAGTGGTTTTGATCTCATTTTGGTCTCAAGAGGTCAAGTTTTGCCTTTCAAGCTTTGAGTTGACAAATTTGGCAAAAATGTGTAAAATTGCCTAAAGGGTCTCCAAATGCTTTCCAAAGCATTGAAACATGTTTATTAAGTGGTTTTAAGCATGTCTTAGGTGTTTAGCTAAGTTTATGAGGTGAGGTTGTCAAAAATGTCTTTTTGAGCAAGAAATGTTGTCATTTGGTATTGGAAAAGTTGTCAAAGTTGTCATTTTTGGATTTTTCTAGGACAATGTAGTTATGGAAGCCTCATATCTGTATAGGGATTGATAACTAACTAGAAATATTATAAAAAGGCCTCCCTTTTCCTTGAGAAAGGTTGGTGATTGTATTAACAAGAGAATCTAAATAGAAATCATGAAATTTTGGTTTTTCTCACTGTTTTTCCCTTCCTTGGAGTAATAGTCCATACTGTACCTTCTGGGAAGTGTTCCTCTTTTTTATTCAATTCTCTCCAAGTGATCATTGCACTATTTTTTCTTTTTCAAGTTTGTGTAATAAAATTTCTTCCATTCTGTGTGCTCACTGCCCTATCAAGGGTTTGGAGTTAGAAAATGCCACAACTTGACTAATCCAGGCTTGGGTTCCCACCAAAATGGATTGGTTCAAGTTTATTTATGCATGTACATTGTGTATATATTTATTTTTAAGTCAGAACTATGTTTGGAGGACAAATCTGAGTGAAGATTAGACAAGTTTTGGAACTTGACTAATATCCTTCTTGAAAACTCAAATTCTTGTAAGCAAAATGTATTGAAGTGTTAAAGTTGCCAAGCAAGGAGTTTGAGAAGCATTACAAGTTATTGTGATTCAAATTCAATAGTTGACAATTTTGTAATGTGCAAGTTTTATCAATTTTTGTAACTGGCAGCAAGTTCACTATTTTGTGATTTGCATTTTCAAATATCTCAAGGAATGCTTCAAGAGCATTAACCAAGCCTTGTAACTATGAAGGCGATGTAATAGGAAAATTCATTAATTTTTGACATAACTCATTGAGGTATATTTCCAGTTCAAACTCCTCATTATGCAGGTCCAAAGGTGTAGCAGAAGTTGACTGGTAAAAGGTAGAGTTTTGACAGTGTCAGTGGTATTTTCACTTCTTTTCTCAGTTTGTTGCCAAGTGTTTGACACAATGCTTGTTTATCAAAGGAAAGGAATGCTTTAATTTGTTTTGGAAGAGTTCTCCTAGTAGTGTGCGAGTTTGAACCAAGTTTGAGAGAGAGAATCTTTGGTAGATGCATCCAAACCCTCACTAAACCCTACTTTTAAGCCCAAATTTGTGGATAGTCACTAAAACTGATTGATGGAGCGTAAGACCTAAAAAATACTTGAGCCTAGACCTCTAAACTATCATCCAAGACAAGTTTGTGGGAGGATTTGGCCATCGTTGACCATAATGATAAAAAAAGTGACAATTAGCCCTCCACAGGCTACAAGCGTTTTTGACTCCATGACACCCTTGTGAATCATTTTGGGTTGTGAGACCTAAGGAGCTGGTTTGAGTAAGTGAAATTAAGAAGCCAAAACAAGAGAATGAAAACAAGTTTTTTGAACAAAACCTTCATCTAGTCCCCTAAACCAATTGGAGGTGCTTGTGAGAATAGGGAATAATTATAATCATGCCTAAAAGGGATAGAGGGTCATCTTGGAATAAATGGAGTGGTTTGGCATAGCCAATAGGGGATGAGTAAGGGAATGAGCCCAGTCAAAGGGGAGTTTGCTAGGGAAATGATGTATGAGTTGCTAGCATGAAGACCTCAAGAATGATTTGCAAACATATACAATAGCCACAAGTTAGTCTTTGGCAAACAAATTGAACCTTTAGACTTAAACATCCTTATCAAGCACTTACCTAGCAATCTCTCCCTATCACTTGCCTTACCTCTACATTAATCAAATTTGCTTGTCTTACCTATTTTCAGTCTAAACATATGTGTGTATTCTTCTTACCTCTTTGTTTAGATGGATTTTGGTCTTTATTTCTCAGTATGTGTGATATTGTTGACTCCTTTTAGAATGGAATCTATGCTCTTTTCTCATTCCTCTTGCCATTGTTAAGAGTTCCAACCTTGACTCGGTCCTAGAAAGTCAGATTTAGATAAAAAGTAGTGTATTTCTGGGTAGTTTCAATGATACTTTTGTGTAATAATAGGTGTGGAAGATCACAATTTCAATTTGGGGTGCAAACCCTTTTTCCATATTTCAAGCATTCCCTCTTTCTCCCTTTTCCCTCTTAGAATCAGTAGATTAGGTCCTAATTGCATTCAATATTGATAGGGAGTTGACCTTCTCCGAAGACTCAACCTCACTTCTGCAAGTCCCACAATTGGGAGGTTATTTCCATGTTTCACAAGGTTTATGATTAGGGTTGATCATTAGAGGATGCAACTTTTGTGACAACGGTTTTTGGCTCGCCTGGTGGGACTACTATTTCAACATTCATGCTAATAGATCAGTGCTACTCTTAGCATCCTTGCCTTTGGACGAAATCAATTCAAGCAGTTGGCGACTCTAAGGAACAAATTCAAACTCTCAGTGATGACCAACTACTATTTTCATGCCAACAATTCAAACCAAATCATCATGAAGAGGTAATTGTCAATTTATCCAGTTTCCTTATTCAAATTATAAGAGTAGATGAGGTAGGCATTCTTTGTCACCTATTAGAGGAACTCAAGAAGAAGCATCCACACCCCTAAGGTCTTTGTCTACCCCTCCTGTTATTAGGTTTTCTCATCCTAGAGACCCTGTCATTTATATCAATAGGCCACTATTTCCCATGGCAGTTCCTAGAGCACACACCTTTGTCACCTTTAATATGCCAGCCCCTTAGTCCTAACTCAAAATGATAACATTCCAATAGTGAAGGCTTTACCATATTTTACTAGAGAGACATCTACGTCCCCTAAGGAACACATCTAGTATGTGTCAAGCATCTGCACTATGTTTTATATCACTAAAGACAATGTTGCAGTGAGGCTCCTTGATGCCTCATTCAAAGGAAAGGCCCTTTAGTGCTACAAAGGACTAGCTCCTCACTCCATTCACAATTGGGGTGAACTAGGTTGAAATTTATGCAAACATTTTGAAGACAAAAGTGACCATATGTAACTTTTGGAGAAACTGACTACAATCAAAAGAGCACCCCATGAATTCATGGGTGATTTTAATTATAGATTTAAAAAGACATGGGATAGAACCCCATCTTTAGTAAAGCTTTCATCAAATCATGCTTTTTTATACTTTCTTAAGACTTTAAATAGTGATATTGTTGCTATGATTTAGTCTATGGGAGGAGATAACCTTCTAGGGGCATATGATACTACCATAAGAGCAAAAAATTGTTTAATACAGGCTAGGAAGTTATCCCTAAGGCCTCCAATGGTCTTGTTCCCAAGGCTCCTATTCAGCATCTTTTTTTGGCTCCTATTCTAGTTGCTTCCATAAGCCATCTATTCACACCTTCCCTTCTTGCACCTTTTGACATTGAATATCTCAGGGCTTCTATGGAAGCTTCGACTAAAAAACTAAGCCAACAGATGCAAGGGTTTGGGAATGAATTGGTCTTAGTCAAGAGAGAGTTGTTGCAGGCTAACAGTAGGCCTTATCAACCCCAAAATCAAAATTCTCAGCAATAGAGATTCAATTTCGAAGGGTAAAACCAATGGAAAAATGAAAGGCCCTTGAATACCTTGAATCCCTTAGCTACAAGCACCTCAAAGGCACTAGTGCCAATTCAGAACAATCTTTCTCAAGAGCAAGATTGGCATGTCCCATGCAATCAACCACATAATCAAGTTGCATGTCATAATGGTGAGTTCTCTTAGGCCTCAAAAGCAAAAAATAAGCCAACAACATCTAGGAAGTAACAGTTTGTTGATGGCTCTAGTCATCCATAGGGAGATACAACTTTTATGAATTGGCAAGAGGCTGATTTATGTGGAATAAATCAAACAAGTGACGATGATGTGGCCAACAATACAAGATCAAAAAGGAGGACCATAGACCTTAGTCCTTTTACCACAACAACTCAAACTCCATATTTTTCCATGGAGACTACAATTCCAAAGACTCTTGATAAGGCAGTTTCTCTGAATAAAGAGCGAGATGTGACTCAAAAGGTCATACAAGGGGAGTCACCTAGGGCTCCTATCATGTCAAAACCAGACCTTGTTGCTACTAAGACCTCTACTATTATTACCATCCCCTTTAATATTGTTGAATAGATGAAGAGGGTCAAAATCAATGTATTTATGTGGGATGATCTTGCTATCCCATCTCAAAGAGACTTGCTTCAAGAAGCCCTAAAGGGGATGTATGTTGCAGAGGATACCAATCAATGTTGTAGCTCTTTCATTCCTACAAGCTTGGTACAACCATTGGAAGTAGAAAATCAAAAGAAAATTAGTAAGCCTCCCCTTTTTTATCTATCATTAATCATAGGAGATAAAAGTGTTCATAATTGTATGATAGATAGTGGGGCTAGTAGCTCAGTTATACCTAAGGGGATAGTTGACCACCTCAGTATCAAATATGAACTTGTCACAAGAGGATTTGTGTAGCTTGGTGGCACATCATTTTAGACTATAGGAGTCATTAAGGATTTTAATCCTGACCTTTCACTCCTGCTCGAGTTATAGTGTGTTGAAAGACATCTTATTGATTGACCTCCCTTCTTATTTTGTCATTTGTTTATCTAGGGAATTATCTACTAAGATAGGTGGCTTCCTATCTTCTAATTGGTCTGACATGTTGTTTAGCACAAGATATGGTACCCGAGTAACCATTAGGGCTAACCCTATAGATAATTATCATATAGATCCCTATACTCCCAATCCTATTAACATCAATTGTACCCTCCATGAGGAGAATGAATGAATTTCAGTGAGAGCCTACAACTCAGTTAGAGGAGGTTCCTTATTACCTAATTGGTGAATGGGCAAATGCATTTCAGTTTGATTCCACTAATGAGATCAAAGACATAGGCCTAGGTACCTATTGCATCCATGAAGAGGATGCCCATATCTCTAATCTCTCAAAATAAGACAGTGACAAGCATGGACTATGGGGTATGTTCTTTAATGGCTCAAGAAACAAAAATGGTGGAGGGACCGATGTGCTTCGTATTTCTCCAAAAGGGGAGAAATATTACTTTTCTTTCAAAATTCATTTTGGTTGCACTAATAATGTGGCTGAGTATGAAGCTTTGATTTTGGGTCTCCAAATGACACAAAAGAGGGATGAAATCCTTGAAGATTTATGGAGATAGTGAGTTGGTTGTAAATCAAGTCAGAGCTCAAAGCACCACCAAGAACAACCTTCTCAAGTCCTACAAGCATAGAACATTGGACCTAATGGAAGATTTTGAAGCCTTCAACATTTCTAGTGTCCCTAGAAATCAGAATAACATGTTGATAGATTAGCCACAATTGGTGCTCAATGTGACATTCCATCTCATGTTGTAGTAGAAAATGAACAATAGATCAGACTTGTGGTGAGACCTACAGTGCCTGATAACCAAGTGAATTGGCAAGTCTTTAACTCTAATCAGCACATTATGAGCTTCCTACAAGATGAAGCAGAGTTCTCAAATAAAAAGAAAAGTATGTTGCAAGACTAATATGGAGATCAAATTATGTAGCTAATCTAAAATAGGCTTCCCAAGGGATTGATCACCTTGGAGGCGATCTTCAATACTAATGATTAGATGAAAGGGAGAGCAATGAACCTAGCCGTAAAGAAGGAGACTATAAATAATTCCCTATTTCTGATGGCAGAGCTCTCAACCTAGGAAAGGTATGTTCCCAAAGTGACCAGGGTACTTTTATCAATCTTCGTCAAGAGTATAATGATATTTTTTCTTTTACATATGAGGATCTAAAAGGGTTTGGTGCTATCTTAGCTCAACACATAATAGAATTAGATCTTAATGCTAAGCCAATTAGACAAAAGAAAAGACTTATAAACCCCAAAAATTGAGCCTTTGATGAGAAACGAACTATCCAAGCTTATAGAATCTAGTATTATTTTTCTAATAAATCATTCTTCTTGGGAAGCTAATCTTGTTCCAATTAAGAAGAATATTGGGGAAATCAGATTGTGTGTATACTTTAGGGACCTCAATAGAACCTTCTTCAAAGATTATTATCCCTTCCCTTCTATGGAACAAATTTTAGCCAAAGTTAGTGGATGAGAAATATTTTCATTCTTGGATGGATACTTTGGCTATAATCAGATCCTAGTCCAAGAATAAGACCAATTTAAGACTACATTTACTACTAAGTGGGGCACTTATGCCTATCATAAGATACCCTTTGGACTAAAAAATGCAGGTGAAACTTTTCAAAGAGCTATGGATATGGCCTTTAAGCGAGTATTAGCAAAATTTGTACTTGTATATCTTAATGATATTATTGTATACTCCAAGCATGTAGTAGAACATTTCACTCACCTTGAGAAAGTATTCAAAAAGTGCAGAGAATATGGTGTGTCTTTGAACCCCAACAAGTGTGTATTTTCCACTGATCAGGGGAAGCTACTATGATAGATTGTATTCAAAGATGGTTTGGCCATATACCCAGAAAGAGTGGAAGCTATCATGTCTCTTCCACTTCCACATCACAAGAAATAACTTCAGAGCTTCCTTGGAAGAATTAACTTTTTCTAAAAGTTTATACCAAACCTTGCAACCTTGGTTAAGCCTCTCATAGTCATGCTAAAGAAGGATTTTCCATTCAAATGGACAAAGGAAGGCAAGGAATGCTTTGATCAAATCAAGCAGGCTATTGCTTAGGCTCATACCTTGGTCAATCCTAACTATGAGAATGATTTCATCCTATATACTTTGGGAGGATATGCAAGTATATTTGTTGTCCTAACATAGTTAAATTAGAATAATTTGGAGCAGTCTATAGAATTTTTTAGTTAGGGCCTACAAGACTATGAGCTTAGATATAGTTATGTGGAAAAGTAGGTCATCATAGTTGTAAGAACACTAAAAAAGTTCAAATGCATTCTCTCAAACAACAGGATTCAACTCTTAGTCCCACTTGTTAGTGTGAAATATTTCCTTCTCAACAAGGACATAGGTGAGAAGAGAGTTGGATGGATTACTAAGATCATGGAGTATGACCTTGATGTCAAAATTACCAAGTTAGTGAGAGGAAGAGGACTCTGTGAATAGTTCAATTCATCTATTGAGAAAGATCCAAAGGTCTCCCTCTTGTTGTAGGAAGAAGGATAGGTTGAAAACTAGGAAACTGTGCAATCCAATTGGCTCTAGAATATGATTGCCTTCCTAAGGGATGGTAGCTATCCTCGTCACTTTGATAGAACCAAGAAGAGACATCTTAGGTTGTAGTCCATCCCCTATGCTTTGGTGGATAGGATTATTTTCAAGAGGGACCTAAAGGGCATTCTTGTAAGGTCCATCTAAGGAGATCAGACTAATTGGCTACTAGAAAAATTTCATAATGGGACCTCAGGTGGCCATTTATCAATAAGGAGCACAACCATGAAAATCATAAGTGCATGCTAATATTGGCCCTACCTATTTGGTGATGCCCACAAGTGGGTCAGGCGGTGCAAGGAGTGTGCACTCTTTATAGGCAAACAAAGATTAGCAACTCTGCCCCTTTATCCCATCTCTATTGGTCAACATTTTGCATAGTGGGGGCTTGATTTTATTGGCCCTATCAATCTAGTATCATGTGCAGGCCATAAGTAGATTTTAGCCACTACAGACTATTTCACAAGATGAACAAAGGCTATTTCTTTGAAGAATGCAACTGAAAAATTTAGTGATTCAATTCCTTGATGGTATTGCAACCAGATTTGGAGCCCATTCCACTGTTATATTAGACAATGCTAAGGCCTTTGTTGGATCCCAAGTCAGTCTATGGGCAGTCTAACATAATGTGTTTATGAAAATATCATCAAATTATTATCCCCAAGGCAATGGCTTAGCTAAGTCCTCCAACAAAATCTCATTTGAATCATCAAGAGGACTCTTGAAGACAATCAAAGGTGATGGAACCTCAAACTGGGAATAGCTATATGGGCTAATAGAATCACTCCCAAAAGAGCTTTAGGCAACTCACCTTTCATGCTAGTATATGTTAGATACTTGATTAGTCCCAAAGACAATGAGAGGAGGGATGAATCACTATCTAACCGATTAACAAAAGATTTAAACTTGTTTGCAACTTTATAACCCAAATTAATATACCGGTAAACAAATCATAATGAAATAAAGAGAAATAACAGTATAACCATCAATGCACACCATAACACATATATTTTTGGTGAGGAAACCTGGTAGGGGAAAAACCTTAGTGGGATTTGTGACCCACAATATTTACTCATTGGCCAATATGAATAAATATTACTTATACAATAGGGGCCTACACATGTAGGAAGGCCAACAACCTAGAGCTCACTGCTCAACAACAAAATGGAGTCCCACTGACTACAAAATTGAATGATTAAATCCAATGATAATGTATTGCTCAAAATAGTATCTACAATACTGGATTCAGTACCGGTTTAAGCTCTGTCAGATACCTCTACCATAAACCTTTCTTTTCTATGCTCTTCTCTTATTCACTCATAAAATAATACATTATAATGCATATATAGTTATTCTCTCTAATATACTCCTTTCATTAATTACCTAATTACATATTCTTACCTCGCTTACATACCTACAAAATAACCTATAAGATCTCATACATCTATGAGTCTTTACAATACATCATGTCGGCTATACAAATAACTACAATACAAAACAATATAATTTCCATGTCGGCAAGGAGTGTCGGTAAGATCTTCTGTCGGTGTAGGTTGGACGTCGGTGTGAATAGTGTTTGTTGTGCTTGTCGGTGTCGGTAGATTATGTTTGTTGCTGATGTAACCTATGAACCATGTTACCAGTTGTTTTCCATCAATGACAACATCGATGATTTTGATCTGAGTGTATAATGTCAATAATCTCCCCCTTTGGCATTGATGGCAACACTCATGAGAAAAATCCAAAAAATGATATCCAAAAATGAAGTCCAAAACTGATCCAAGAATAAGAGTGCTCCCCCTGAGCAAATGATCCATTCTATACATTTTTCTCCCACACTACTACTCCCCCTTTGACATTAATAACAAAGGATGTCAAAAAGAATCAAAGAGTTCAAAGTTTACCTCAAATCTTGTAACTGGTTATGTACAATCTAAAAGATATCCGCTAAAATCAGATTAAAACTTTCCATGGATTTAGTGTTGTCAGAAATAATGATTTCAGTCTATCTGATCGTATCGGTCATATAATGTATCTATTGCTCTGGTGATCTTTCTCCTTGAATTTTTTCTTTATACAACTCAATCCGCTATGTTATAAGGTTATACAATCTAGGACCAAGTTTATTTTCAGCTCTCGGGCCTTCATTTGTATCCTTGCTTTTTCCTTTTCTAATTTTTCAATCTTTTCTTTAGAAACTGCCATTCTTGATCAAAAATTGAAGTAACTTCCGAAGAACCTATCATGTTATCTACTATATCATCAATCTCTTTTTGTGTTTTACTTATCTCCTCATCAATATCCTCTATCAGGTGGTCAAGCTTGCATGCTTCCTTATACAATTCCTTATATTCCAAAATAGTGGAATTAAGTGTCGGTAACAAATAATCAATATGCTCAGGAAAATCCTTAATAGTCTTATCAAAGAATTTACCTTTCTCCTTATTCATCCTTTCCTTAATAGTCTCTTCATTTATTTTATCAACAGTTAGAATATTTGAAGCAATGAATTTGGACAATGTGTCCAATTTACCTAAAGATCTAGAAATATGATCTATCTTACAATCTGGTGCAATCATTTTCAAAATAGGCAATGTATCATCTCTCTCTCTCTCTCTCTCTCTCTCTCTCTCTCTCTCTCTCTCTCTCTCTCTCTCTCTCTCTCTCTCTCTTCTCTCTCTCTCTTTTTCTCTCTCTTCCATTCTCTCTATCCCTCCCTCCCTTTAGCACCCTCTCTCTCTCTCTCTCTCTCTCTCTCTCTCTCTCTCTCTCTCTCTCTCTCTCTCTCTCTCTCCCTTTTCCATTATCTCTCTCCCTCCCTCTCCCTCTCTCTCTCCCTCTCTTCCCCTTTCCCTCCCTTTCTCTCTCTCCCTCCCGTTCTCCCTCCCCACTCTTTCCCTCCCCTACCCTCTTTATCTCCCTTACTTTATAATGTTGTATTTTAATTAGGTCTTCCATGTGGTGGTCACCATTTGGATGAACACTAGACCTAATAATCCCAAGGTCTGTAGTTTGAGAAGAAGAGGCTATGCTTTCCTTTGATATTCTTAGCATTTGAATAAGTGTACAAAACCCATTGTGCATCATCCCTCAACCACACTCCTCCTATTGTTTGGCTTTGGGAAATCTTTGGTAATGCACATTTTTTATTTCCAATAGTTTCCCCTGCAATTCTCAGAATACTGAGAGCCACATGACGGAGTTGCTTCCAAGCTGATGGTCAAGCCAATGGTCTAAAATAAATATTCTCACATTTTTGTAGTCACGTGAAATAAATATTCTCATGTTTTGTAGTCATGTCAAATAAATAAAATTTCTTTAAAAGATATATGTATAGATATTAAACTTTAATCTCTCTCTCCCCCCCCCCATTTTCCACCCCCTCTCCCCCCTCTACTTCTCTCCCTTTTCCACCCTCTCTCTTTCTCTCTCTCTCTCTCTCTCTCTCTCTCTCTCTCTCTCTCTCTCTCTCTCTCTCTCTCTCTCTCTCTCTCTCTCTCTCTCTCCCTCCCTCCCTTTTCCACCCTCTCTCTCCCTTTTCCATTATCTCTCTCTCTCCTTCCCTCTCCATCTCTCTTCCTCCCTCCCTCTCCCTCCCTCTCCCTCTCCCTCTGTCTATCTCCCTATCTCCCCCTCTCCATCACTCTCCCTGTCCCTCTCTCCCTATCTCCCCCTCTCCCTCGCTCTCCCTCTCTCTCTCTCCCTCTCTCCCTCTCTCCCGCTCTCTCTCTCTCTCCCTCTCTCCCTTTCCCCCTTATCCCTCCCTCCCTTTTCCTTCATTTTTTCTTTACTACAAAAGGTGTGTATGGGGTAGTGGGACTATTAGTTTGCTGGTCTACTAAACATTTTTAAGGCCTAACATCGCATACGGGGTACCGAGAATATTAACGTTGGTTTGCAAATATTTTTTAGGGCCTAACAACGCATAAGGGGTTACTAAAAAGATTGTGCATGCAGTACTAGGACATATACTTTTAATTGCGCAGTAACCTCAATGACCTCAAAAGACATTTTTGAGGTTGTCGAAGGGCCCAAGGCCCACTACAACTATGTCTATGCTTCGGTGACTATTTTATTCATAGAAGTAAGTGAATTTTTTGTTTATGTATGATTTCAAATGATTAAATTGTTGTTCTTATTAGTTTTGTGAATTTTATTGTGATTGTTTAGTAGTTTTGATTCAAGAAAACAATGATAATTCTCAAATTTATGGTTATTTGATTATTTATGAGCTTTTTTTTACATATATATGTATTATGATTCTATTTAGGACAATCGATATCAACCATGGGAAAGAACAAGCGAGGAACAATGGAACAACAAGAGGTAAAAGGAAAGACAAAGACAACATATGAGGAAATTACATGACATAAGAACAATGGGACAATAAGGTATGTCATCCTCAATATCTCAATTTGATTTACTAAATGAACATAATGTACCTAATGTAATTGAAGAAGAGACATTTGATTTACTATATGAACCTAATACAATTGAAGAAGAGACCACATTGAATAGTCAACTAAATGATGAATATACACCTGCTTTATTTGATGAATTGAATGTACCCAATGCACACAATGCACCAATGTTAATACCTCCTAGAATCATTCGTAGGAAATCAAAGTATCTAATTGACAATGATGAGAATATATTGAAGCCAATGCCTGATAAAATATATGAACAACCTTATAGGAGAATGGTTACAACAATATGGGAAAACTATTTTGAAAACTTAAATCAAACCGCAAGATATCAATTAATTGTTCAAATTATTGAAAATTTGAATTTTAGAGAGACAATGAAAATTCTAGGCCCAAGATCATTCGAAAGTAACAATGAAAGAACTATTATGATAAATCTATTTGATGCATAGCAAGCTATTGGTTCAAAATCATGTACTAAAGATTCTAATGTTACTCAAAGTGTCATAACATCAACCATAATGAGAAAGAAAATTAAAAAAGGTCATTTGATAAGCAAAACAAATAAATCATTAAAGGTTTGTAGAAAAACATTAAGTAAATAATTACAGAGGCGGGAAAAAATAGAGGAACCTAACAATAATTCTCTTTGGGAATTCTTGGGTACACTACCACACAAAGACAAGGTTGTTGTTGATGCACTAAGAACATTAATTAATTTTTTTTTGGATGACAACATATGAGTTTCACCCAACCAAAGAGATATTGTTAGAAGGAAAATCAAGTCTACAAATCGTGAGCCACATGCCAAACAATATTTAGATATGACTCAAACAAAATTTTAATGAAAGATTCCGTGAAACATTTCCTCAAATTAGAATTCGTCAAAGATTTTTTGAATTGGGAAAACCTTTTTATATTAAGATCAATCATGTACACACCACATGTTGTTGTAGGATGCATATTGAATGTTCCATGCACTATGATATTTTTTGTCATATTTGTTCTACTTTGCACACTAATGATGTTTTGTAGGAATGCAATATACAAGAACCTCCTAAGTCAACAAGAGAATTTATTTCAAGTGTGCTATGTAATAGACATGATGGTTGCATTTATTATAAGATGCCTTGTTTTGAAGGTTCTTGTGCTATATGTGGTGGTTTTCAACGTTTACCAAGATGTGTGCATTTGGAGAGCACACATGAAATTGGTACAAAACTAGTTTCTTTTGGAAAATACAAGATAGTCACATATGGACTTAAAGATGGAAAATATTTGAAGAGATGTGAGTTACTAAAAAGTGATATATGTGTAGCTGAATTTATGAAAAATGTTTCAAGAGAAACTAGTTTATGAGTACATAATGCATCCACATAGAGCTTGATGGTTAGATGAGAAATTCAAGTTATGTAAGGACACATTTCCTATTGGCGCCATTGTCTCTATCATTGATTTTTCTAAAAATTATACACTACAACCTCAAAATGAAGTGCAATCTATGTATTATCATTCTACACAAGTTTCTATTTTTGTACACAAAACATTCATGCATGCAAATGATAGAACAGAGGAGGATAGGAAGATTGCAAGAGAGTATCACTTTGACATAAGTGATGATTGTATTCATTTGATGAAGTATCGTGGTAGACCTCATAACAAGATTTTATGGAAAGTTCATGAATCTGACCACGACGCAATACTTGACACAATATGGGTTAGAGTCGATTGTGAAGGCTCACTTGATTGATTCTATGGTTCAGAGTAGAATGATTTTCATAATTTTGTATATATCATTGGGGAATTTTTCTATATTCATTTTTTGTATATATAAATACCCATGAGATGATTTGTACATGTTTAGGGGCATAATTTTGTATATTTAAATGGACGTGAGCTGATTTGTACAACTTTTACAACAACTGAGCAAATTTTACAACAATTGAGCAAATTTTACATCTTTTATCAAAATGACCCCAAACTTTCACAAATGGCTTCAAATGATTATTAATGGTCCTAAATTACATTATTTAGATAAAAAAATGGTAAAACAAGATGAGAACGTAAATTCTACCATTGCAAGTATGAGGTGCTCTCGCACCACACACATCGACAAATATAAATGAGAGAAATCAAAAGCATCAACTGATCATTACCATGGATCAAATCTAACCATTACCATTGAATTTAATTTTAATTGAAACTAAGAGTTTTTTAGGGTTAATTAAATATTTTATAAGGTTTATCAAATCATATTCCACGATTGCAATGTTTTATATTGTATTTTGTTGTTGTTTATATTCATATTGTTATTGCAATGTTTTATATCGTAGGAAAATATTCATTTAGCTTTATAAAAGGGAAACCACTGAATACAATGAATACACAATAATGATCTCAATACAAGGAGTTTTGTAAGGTTAATTCAACATTTTAGAATGTTTATCAAATCATATTCCACAATCGCAATGTTTTATATCATTGATTTTTGTTGTTTATATTCATATTTTTATCTTATAAGCAAATAATCATTCAACTTTATAAAAACACAACCACCAAATACAATGAATACACAATAATGAACTCAATACACATTTATTGGATCAAATATCAACATTTATATATATCAAAAAAGGCATGTATGCCAAGAGAGTACATGTATTACAAAAATGTGGCATATGTCATGTCCAAATCGATATACAATAAAAATGTAGACTATATCTACATGTATTGGTCATTAAATGAAAAAAACTAACACTATATGATCCTATACTTGTGGTGGATCATTAAAATTGAGCCTCTTTGATGCATTATGCGGCTCTGTAGATGGTTGCAAAAACACAAATCAAAAGCCAAGTTAGAATCCTTTTGTAGAAAATAGTTCACAATTATCAACATAACTATGCGTTTATCTATAATTTCTTTCCAATTTAAATGTAGATTACCTCATTGGCCGATCTCAGATCTAATGTAAGGCTCTCTTCTCCTTGACACTCTTAGGAGTTTTCTTGAACACAAACTTTGAAGGTTCCAAGTTATGGTCAAACCACTTAGGGGGATATTGTAGATTAAATATACAATTAATACAATGTACTAACATATATACATCAAAAACACTAAAAATTTATAATGGTAAGTATTCTAGGTTAAAAACAATTAATGAATATATCAAACAAAAGTGTGTCGAAGCCTAAGATGCTTATCTAGTACACGAAGGAGGGCTCACCATTGATGAAGCAACTATGGATATTTATTGTATGAAAAAATGATAAGATTATAAGTTTTCACTAGTTCACATGTACATGTGCATATAATCATCAAAACAAGAAATTAAAGTAGAGATACATAACTCTTCCCTCTCTTGATCCTCAGGCATATTAGGTACATTCAACATATCTACCTAGCTCAATGGACGCTATACATATAAATAGACAAAAAACACTAATCAAACTACAAATCCAAACTAAGACAATTTTAACCTCTTCAAACAATTGTACAACTAAAAATGTGTTCAATTACCTTGTTCCCATATTTTGGCATCCTCGAGGATTTCTAAAAAACAAAAATTAACATGAGATATTAGTACAAATAATATTAAACATAATTTAACAAATCTAAAATAAAATGACTTGCATATTCCATAAAATGAATACATAAAATAAAGTGTACAAAATATGATACCGTATAGCCTTGAAGGCCAAACTCCATCGCTAAGAGCATGACATCATCAATCTGGGATATTTGGTCACCTGATAATGCCTACAAACAAAAAATTGTCAAGTATCAAAGAGAGTTAGTATATCTTATAATTCTTTTGAATTCAAAGTATACTATTCTATTTTAACATGTTACAAAATTTATACCTAAGGCATAGAAGTTGCCACTACCGTAACTGCGGGAGGAATATCAGATATCACTATTGCATCCTGAAATGCATATTATTTGCATAAAATTAAATTTATCTATAAATAAAAATTCATTTACAATTATAAATTTTAAGTGAATGATAAATAAAATGCTATTAATTCAAATTAACACACCTATATCTGTGGCTCACTGCGAAACAACATGTCCATCAAATCATCTGTCAGTGCCACATCTTCAGTTGTGTGGGTCTAATATCTACTCCTATAAATAGTGCACAAATGGGATGTGGATCCATCTGCAGTGGCATCATCATCCATCCCCATACATATCCCTGAGCAAGTGGCACACAAATGCTAAATAGGCTCACTAGCACCACCTGCAACAACTAATGGCTCATCATCTGATACAAGAGGGTGTGCAAATTGTGTCCCATGTTGGATGATTACATTAGACCAATGTTGTAGCTACGTAAAGAGTCTATAGCTCCATTGAATATTTCATGTCTACTAGGATAGTCAAATGCACCTTAGGTTTGGGTGCTAGGGGGCGAAAACTCTCCTCAGCTACTCGCCTATGGACTACAAGTCTATCTTGGGCAGAGCTGCCACCTCTACTATGGAACTCTCCAATGTCAAAATACTTAGGCAACTCATTAAGGAGAAACTCATAGTATACTTTTCTCAAAAAATACAATGGTACCTCAAAATTATTACAAGGTGGTTTGTCAAAGACCATCGTCCACCTCTGCCAAAAAATAGTCTTCATTTGCAAATTGGTACACCAATGTATGCGAAAACTATTTGCATTAGGAGGCAATGAGTCACCAGTTCTAGGATCAACAAAAAGGGCACATATTTTTTGTTAAATAATGCTTCTATTTTTCACTCTCTCATATGATAACCCACTAGCATAATATTGATGAGACCTATCCCTATAGTTTCCCCATTTTGTAATTTGAGTAGAAACTGTAGTGGCACCACTAGCTAATGTTTCTAGGCTAGTGGCGAGGGATTTATGATGCTCAAGCTCAAATGTTTTCAATTTATTAATCGGTCTATTTATTTTAGTTTTGTTTTTCCCTAACTGATTAAGCAATTGCTCCTATATATCAGGTATACAGTCAAAAGGAGAAGTTGGAGGTGTATTTTGTGGGTTTTTTTTCAGGGTTTTGAGGAGGTGCACCCTGTTGTTGTTGTTGTGGATTTTCAGAATTGGGTTTGTGTAACAAAAAATAAAAAAACCTAATCAAAATAAATGAATTTAAATTTAAAACATAAAAAAATTTCAACAAATGTGAAAGAAAAACATAAATCAAGGAAAACCAACCTTGATCCATAGTGTTTGGGTGAGAAAAGAGGCAGCCCATGCGCAATTTAGTGAAAAAAAACCCAAATTCTCAACTCGCGGCCGCATGAAAAATAAGATACAACTAGCTAAATTTTTGTTTAATTGACTGGTACCACCTACATGGTACTTTAGGACTTAAAACCACATACAAGGTTCTATGTCCTAAAGAATTGTATACGCGGTCATCTTTCTAAAGGAACCCCGTATGCACTTTTGCCCCTTTAGGCTCGAGGACAACAAACCTTAGCTCATATGGGGTGATTTGAATTTTCAGTACCGTGAATGAGGTCCCTATTTTTTCATGATTTTTTAGTGTGTCCATTTTTTTGCACACCATCTTTGTGCACTTACCCATATAGGGTCCCCATCTGTGTGGGGCAGTCAAGCACAACCATCTAAACAATCTCAACCAGAAGTAAGTAGATTGCAAAAGGAAATTGAAGATCAAAATTTCTATATGTAGCATTTGCAAGCTACCTTAACTTCCTTAGCTGAGAAATCCAATCTCCTCCCCATGCTTCAATGATTGTATGTATCTTATTGCTAGAAAATAAAGATATTTATCACCTCCTTGCACCCAGCCTTTTAGTTTGTTGTGGATGCTAAAAACTTAGCAATATATGTTAGAAATTTAGTTGAGCAAACATTGCTAAAAATCGCTCCTAAGGTGACTGCATCTAAGTCACTAATTGAAAAGATACACATGGAAAATAATGACTTGGTTGATATTGGCATCAATGATAGAAGGCTTAGCTTAAAATAAATACGATGAATACATTGAATGCAATGCATTATCTATTAAGAATAAAAAATCCCTTAAAAACCTCGAGGTCACTATGACTCATATTCGAAACTTCTTTGAGCAATTAGTCTAGTTTGGGCTCCCTTATTTTCTCCTAAATGGAATAGTGTTGATTGAAGAACAAGTAATCCAATTTCTAGATAAAAGACAAAAAGATCAATAATCCTTAGAAAAACTAAGTTCCAAAACCTTGATGGCTGAAATAGAGCAGATATTGCACCCTGCCACTTGACTAAAATTTCACTTACATGCCTCACATTCTTCTCTAACAAGTATTTCATTCTGAGAGATGATTGATTTTTACCAAGCCTATGAAGCTTTTCAACTATTTCATAGTCCATTATTTAAAATTTATAGGTTTTTTCTTCATTTATTTTTGTAGTTTTGATGTGAAACAAGAGATCTTGAGTATTTTTCCTTGCAAGAAAACAAGCCCAAAAGTTGCCAAGTTTGCAGGCTCATCTATAGTGGTCACAGGCCATTATATATTTTTAACTTATTGGTTTTAAGATTTAACTTGCCTTTTATTTTCATTATCTTTGGGTTTTGTTCTATATTTAAGTTTCTAAATGCTTTCATATGGAGGACACTTCATAACAGGTAAAATTTCAAAGGGTTCACAATTCACTTTTTGTTTAGAGGCATGTGAAGCCACCTTTTGTCATATTTACACATTTTCATCTAGAAGAGATTTTCATTTTAAAAGTCTATCACAATATGCCATGTGGTGGACTCATGGAATTCTAAAGAAGATAGAAAGTTAAAGCCTTGGGAAAAGCCTAATAGTGTGCCATGTTTCAAAGGTGGGAAAAGATAAAAGGGAATCAACAATTTGTGCAAAGATGATGAAACTTGGTGGCTAAGAAAAGATCTTGAAGAATTCAAATGGAAACAAATGAAAAATTTCTTCACAACATTGATTAACAATCATCTCAAGGAAGCGTTGAGTAGTGACATGTGTCCAAATAGAAATTTTATTCACAAAAGAATATTCTATTTTAAAATAGTTGCAACTAAAAGTGATGGGAAAGTAGGTGGTATTTAATTTATTTCTTGAAAGAGAAACTATTGATGATTATTTTCATCAAGAATTCAAGTGGTTGTAATAGGAACCATGATGATTAGTATATTTGGTGAATATGCTACCATGTATTTTGTTATGCTTATTGATTTTAGTTTGTGCTCTTGATCTATATATAAACTTATGGGTTTTATTTTTTAATTGGTTTATTAATTTTATCAATTCTATAGAAGCTCATGAATGAATAGATAAAAACATATAAGATTGTCCCAAGTTTGCCTTTACTGTGTGTTGGTTTTCATTAATGAATGAATTAATATTTTATGTCACTATGCGTATAATATTTGATTTTAATCTTAAGCGCTTATAACCAAAATTTAATTGTATAGATTCTTTAATTATTTTTTATCGCACTCTTTTGGTAATTTGTAATGTTTAAATTTGATATGATATCATGCTATTTGATGAACCAAAGGATTAGCAAGATATTTTGCAACCATTGAGAAATATGTATTTCTATAAAGCCTTAATAGATATGTTTCATGGTGTATGGCCTTATATGATTAGTTCTCTTTTCAAATATCAAGAAACAATGGTGTTATGTTCTTATTTATTAAAATGTCATGTTTTTAACCTTTTGATTAGTTTTCAAAAGTTATTGGCATATCGCCTCTTATTAGTTTATCCTAATTAATATTTTCTTTATACCCTCCCCCACAAATTCATGAAGAATCGAAATCTAAAATCTTGGAGGTCATTTATTGAAGTGGAGAGGGTCCCCTTCATCAAACTTCCCATAATGTTGTTCTTTTGTAGATGCAAATCTTAAAATCAACAGTGTTTAAAGAAGGATATATAAGTATATGATATAATTAAAATTGAAATATGAATTTTATGAATTATGTAATTTTTCTATTGATGTTAATCCTCTAAATATGTGTTCCTATGCCTAATGTTGGATTTTTTTTAGAAGCATATTGTTGAGAGAATTAGTACGCAAAGTGAATGTGTGGAAAATAATAATTGAAAACTAGTCAATAACCATTACAAATGTGTAGATCTGAATGCACAACATGAAGAAATACAAGATACAAGTTCTCAATATCTATAATCACTATGGAAAACACTAATTCTATAGGAACTAATGAACTTGGCATTTTCCTTAAAGAAAAGAGATTTGGAGATCAATAATATGTTTTTATATTTATGTAATGTTGGAAAAAGGGTGAATGAATGAAATCTAGAGGAAAGATTTTCTTCCCTTCAAGGAGAGATGAAAGTTTCACTTTGGATTCCCCTTCAAACACTTTTCATGCATTACATTAGAGAGGGGGGAAGATACACTAGATTCAACCTCTAGAGAAAGAGATTGAATTTTGAGTGATGATAAGTGAATCCCTCTTCTAAGATTGACATTTAACTGATTGAATTGTGTACTTATGATCAAGTGCAAAAGTGACAAAGATTTGAATATAACTCAAGATAGAAGCATAGGATGAAGTTGTACACCTAGATCATGCAATAATCTACCAAAACGAAGTCACCCTGTGAATTTGGGGAAAAGTTGCTTGGACAGTGGCGCAAATGTACACAGTCCTCCAAAAAATCCATGAAATGAAAAGGGTTTTTCTACCTTTGCAAATGGAGCCCGAATCTGAAAGTACAATTACGCACCTGCAACCTACACATAGAAAAGAGAGGGAAAGGTGTTGGGATTGGGGGTTTTCCTTCAGGTCAAACCCCAGTTTCAGAATTAACCAAATGATGAAAGAAAGTACTTGCAAGTAAATATAAATGAAAGACTAAACTATAAATCACCTCAAGGGAGGTTGTGATAGAAATTTTGATAGAATTTCTAGTATGAAGTTGAATGTCGGAATGAATCTCCTCTTCAATGGTTGAATCCTTGACTTGAATGCAAGACCGATCCTTCAAGGGAGACTTGATAATGGTCAATGCTAGAAAGGAATGATTGAATGGTCTTGAATACTTGAATGCATGATCTCATGTATCTATGTTATGCCAAAATAGAAGGGGAAATACAACTTAAATACTTATCAATTAGGGCTAATTGACAAATTTTCCATTGCAGGCCGACACTGGGGGAGTCTGCCCACTCAATGTGCAATCTACAAAGCATATTTGAAAAGGGTCCTGCCCCAACATGGGGTAGGGGATAGGGGTGACACACCCCTATCCTGCCCTTTTTTGCAAGACATGATGTAGTTCAAGTAGTGCAGAGGGCAAGCAAGATGTAGTTCTCAGGTGCCGAACAAGTCTTTGGTCTTCAATTTGGCTTAGGGATTCAAATCGCATGCGTGAGGAACTTAATATGGTCAAAATTTGTGATGGTCGTGGTTTTATGACACTACAATTTAATTTGAGAGGTAATGCATGCTCTCTATTATTATCAAATTTGGAAAGAGAAATACTAATGGTATACTTGGGAGCACTAGGCATTAGGTTTAATGATATTTAATGTATACATTTGCACTCATAGTTGAGTTTTCTTTTATCCTAAAATAATGTGGATAACCTCTTCAGATTAGAATGAATTAATTTGTAGAGAAATAAAAAAGATTAGCCAAAAAAATACTAGTGCCTTTAATAATTGTTTGAAATTAACTTTCTTAGTCTACCATGTCAATAATAAAACCTAAAATCAATGCAAAAAAAATCTATATATTTAACTATGAAATGGAATTTATAGTTTTGTATAAACAAAAAAAAAAATAAATGAATGACCAAATGCTATTTAAAATAAGTATCATTGATTCAAATAATTTAGAATTTTTGTAATGGTTTTGTTAATATATTTAGACCATCATGTGAAAAAAACTAAATTAGACAAAAAAAAAAGAATTAAATATTTACATGAAAGGTATAAAATGTTATTCAAATTACCTTATCCAAATATAGAAATTTAATCAAAGGGTTATGAAGATGCCTATAGTATTTTAACAAGATATGATAAGATTAAAAGATAAAATGAAAATGAAAATAATTATTTTCTATTAAATTCAATAAGTGGTTTGAAGCTAAAAGGTAGTTTAGACATAAATTTAGGCAAACAAAATATATTCTAAGAAAAATGGATTTTATAATAGTTTGATAGTTCCCTTCAATTTTATCTTTGTGGGATGACTAATTGCTATAAATTTTATTTTTATTTTTTGACTTACATATTGGAGACTTTTTTGAGGATATTTTGTTTCTCTTTGATGGCACCTTCAATATTCATATTATCTCATCTTCATTAGTTGAGTTTAATATTTAGGTATCTCCATAGTTTTGATTAAGTAAATTAGTATTGGGCCCAAACCCTTTACATATCAGCCTTCCAAGTTACACAAAGGGATCTCATTAGTAGTGAGACAACCCAAAAACCAAAAAAACTACATTCTAACAAAGGACCAAAGCATCAGTTAATGTGACACAAGGGACTCAACCCTATAAATGATAATTGAGGTTTTAAATGATATCTTGAAACCTGACATAGACACATTAAAATGCAATAGAAGGATAAATGGAAGAGGCCACCTAGGAACTCAAAAGAAAAAGAGACTTAAGTTTCATCTCACAACTATAACTATACCTAAAATAAGAGAAGAGAGGCTCAATCCTAGGTTCATAATCATAGAAGAAGAAAAGGGAAAAAATAGAGGTAAAGAGAAGTAGAAGCTAAGATAGATAGATTAGTAGAAATAAACTTGACACTCCAATAGGAAAGGACACCAACTTAGAGTTGAAAACCCAACTAGCTCTACATTTGAAGCCGCCTAAATAGACTTAGATGTACTTAAACCCACCAAATAGTCCTGAATGATAGGACCAAGAATAAGACTAACTATATCGTCTACCTCAATAGGGTCAATAGGACATACAATACCAAGAACCATTATATAAATCACCTCCATAGGACATATAGTAGAAAAAATAGGGGAACTTGTAGGAGAAGCACCCTCAAGACATTTAGGTCTAGGCGAGACACCCACAACTGAAAAACACTGAAAGTAGGAATCATCCCAATTACCCAAGAGAATGCAATTAATCTCTAGAGGTGTCTTAGGGGGAAGAAAGGGGAAAGGAGAAAAAATATAACTCCCTCTTGGATAAATAGAGAATGAAGGAACCCACCTAGAAACACCTAAACAAACTAGATGTAAATAAGGAGAAACCTTGACCCTAATAGGAACAAAGGTGGTCAATCTATTCAAAGAAATCCCTCACTATGAATTATAGAAGGAAAACAACTAGGTGAATCTTCCAAGGAAAGATGACCCTACCCACATAGAACCAATCAAAGAGAAAATAAAACACATTGGGAACAGAAAATAAAGTGAAGAAAGGTCTAATAACAACATTTCCTAAAGTAGGAAATATCAAAATTATTAAAATCTCTCTCCCAAAATTTTTTACCTCACTACCAATCAAAATATATATGTGGCTACAATAACCTTCAGATATAAAAAAAGAGAAAAACAAAATATGTCTATAAAGGATGAGGGAAACCCAAAAGAGGGACCCTATAAGACATATCAAAGAAGAAGAACCAAAAGGAGGGAGAAGAGGGAAAAACATCTTGAAGCAAACCCAAAAATTAGAGTTGGTCTAACCAAGAAGCTCTCACTAAACAAAAGGAAATAGAGATTACTAAATTTTCCAGAAAAGTCACATGAGGAGAGAAAATAAGAGATATATTATAGATAATAAAGATCTTTCTCTCATGAAACCACTTGCCAAAATAATGAAGGCATATAAAAAGCCAAAGCTCAAAGGTAGGACTAAAAGAAACTCTAGCATGAACCCTTTAAATACAGAACCAATAGAAACACCAAGGTTGTGGATCCACCCACTACAAAGTAGAAATCAAATTGACAAACAAAGATAAATAGAATAGGGAGAAAAGAGCACTACCTTTGAATACTAATCACAAAAATAACCCTTCAGTGAAAACCCAAAACAAGGAGCATAAGCCTCTCTACATAGGAGACATTTTGTAATACTGAGATATCAACCCACATGCACAAGATAGAAGATGGCAAGTAGAGTAGGAACTAAAGAAAACCCACAACTATGATCATCTCTTAGATTACATCAATAGATTCCATGCCTATATTGAGACCATCCTTACTTCCATAATCATCCCTTTCTCTCTTGAGACAATGAAAAAGGTGACCGCTTGGCCCATGTGAAAACATTTCAATCTTTGTGTAGTGATTTTTCTCATGACCAAAGAATTCTAGATAATTTAGATGTCGAAACCTTTCTAGGGATAAATATTTGTAATGGTATTTTCCTTTTTCTCCTTATTCTATTACATCATTTCAACAATTAGCTAATGCTTTCATTCAAAACATTTACAAAAAATTGGTCCCAAAATTACTTTGGTTTATTTTATTCGTTGTAAGCAAGGAGTTAAAGATAACTAATTGATTTTATAGTTAGATATAAACACTTGTATTCTCAAATTTCTTATCCTATTCTTGATCATGATGTTCAAATAATTTTTATTTCTAATTTACGAAAAGATATAAGATCATATAAGCTTTTATTTTTTGATTTTACATCTTTTATGCAATTGTGTGTATTGCTTAATAATTATCAAATTCAGTGTGTCAATTTAAATTATCTCCTTCAATGGATTTGGTTGATAAGAATGAGAGAGCTCTTAACAATATTTTGTAAATTTTAAACCAAACGAAGGACACATCAAGATAATGACAACATCAATACTCAAGTAGTCACCATGACATTAGGTGTGGCTCCTTTATCCAAATATTTCAGAAAATAATGTACTCCTCTATCTGATCCTTTGCATAGAATAATGCCAAGGTTGATAAATACCAAATATTGAAACTTCCTCTCATCAATCCAATTGATACATCCAAACATTTTCCATCATATTATGAGCCCAAAGCCTTTTTCTAATATCAACATCAACCTAATCATGATACTAAGAAGTTTTATAATTTTAGGAGTAAGATTCAAGACTTCATTGACAACAATACCATATTCGTAGTTGGTGTGAATGACAAAGGAACAAAATCCATAGCTCATCCTAATTAAAATACTAAAATCTTCACCAATCCTTTTCCTTCCAACTCTACTAATTTTATTGAGTCTAAGTCTCTCCCCTTTTCTCCCCATGACCTTTCTATTGAGTCTAATAGCATTGTGAATCTCATTGACAAACCTCTACCTCCAAAAGAACTATGGATTACATCTGATGCTAGTGAACCTATTATTGCACCCACTGGCCAATTATATATCAGTGTGAAGATCAAAGATAAATTCTCACAAGGAGTTATCATTGATCGAGTGTGTGTGGTTAATGTGATCATTTAAAAATATCATCACATTTTACAATTGCATTAAGTAACATATGATAAATCTAATATTATGGTCAAGATATATGATGGTTTCTCTTGCCCTACTATTGGCTATATTACTTTTCCTATTGAGATTGGTACTGTGTGCTCAAATGTGACTTGTTTTTTATTATATAAGTAGGGAGAAGGCCCTAAAACTACGAAACAAAAATATTACCAAACAACAATATTATCCCCAGTTGAGAACAACCATCCCACAAAACATAGAAACAGACCCCCTCGATCAAAACTAAAAAAATCTGCATATCCCTATAGCTTAACCTACTAATTCTAACAATTAATTCCATCTACCTATCTTACTAGAATCATAATAAGTGTCCATAATAAACATAACATTATCAGATTTTAATGTAATTTAGTCCAAATATATAGGCATGCGAGCCCAACATAAAAACCAAATCATAAACAAAAAACAAAAGAGAAGTTAATCCTTCTTTGTCAAGTTCCAGTTCCTCTAGAGCCTATCAATTTGAGTTTCTCAGGTGTCCAACTGGCAGTCTCCATCATCATCTTCTTTCGCTCCCTATCCCCATTTTTCCAGCTTCTTTTTTTTCTTCTTGATTTTACCATATACTGAAACCATACCCATAAAAAACTTTATTCATGACTACATCAGTAATACAACACATGGCACTGAAGGCATTACAAATATTATCAAAATTATTTTGTATTCCTTGTTATTCTCCTCCAAGTTAAAATTTATCCCTTTAACTCCTTTATTTGTTCAAGCACATCCTCATTGTTTTTATTTTTAGGTAGAGAATCCTGAGAATAGGGGACCATCTCTTTATCATCCAGATAGTTTGGGACCACTAGGATTTGGTTAGGGTTATCTGCATCCTCTTTTTTCACTATCCTCTTCCTTTTCACTTTCTTACTCCATCTCTTCTTTTAAATATTCCTCAAGGTCTTCATCTTGCACATGAAAGTCCTCATCCTCTGAATTATCCATGGAGGTTTCCTCATTATCTTCTGGGTTGTGGACTTCCTCCCTATTTTTTGCCATTTCCTTGTTTTCAAATTTACATTTTTCTTCTTGGCTCTAACTCTAGTTGATCTCCTTTCCCGTGAGCTAATTTATTTTTTCTCTTGTTTGGGGGTCTTCTTTCTCATCTTTTGAGTCATGCAAATCAAGGTCTATAGTAATACTCTTTCTAATCAACTCTTTATCAGTTGTTTTGGCTTTGTTGGGGGTATTCTTTTGCGATTTCTATTTTTCTTTTGTCTGGGTTAACACTCAAAAGGGCCACTTCCAAGGGGAAAATCTCTTGAAGTATTTTCTTATCCTTGGGCTTACCTGGGGGACTAGAATCAGGTGAGCAGTAGGATTTGGAGTCAATTAGCTCTATCTTAGCTGGAGTACCCTATTTTTTCTTGGAAGTTTCCTCATTACTTGTCAAGGGCAGCAATAAGACCCTTATGGAGTGGAGGGTTAGCTCCATTCAAATTGCACGACTCTAAGGATGAGTGCAAAAAATAGGGGAGGTTAATTTTATCGCCTTGTTTGATATGGTTGAGAATGGGGAAATGATATCCATGCACTGTAGTATACCTCCCTTTTAAAGTAAAATATGTCATCACAAAATAACTAACAATGGGGTAAGGTTTAGGAAGTGTATAGCTAGGACATTGCATGGTTTAGCAAATTTTAGGAAGAGGTAAGGTTTAGTAAATGTGACTTTTTCTATCATTCCTACATTTGATTAATTTTGTGTGAAGCTAGGACATTCTTGGCTCTCTTCCATGAAATCTATCCCTTCTACTATTCACAAATGTTTAAAATTCCATCATAATGACACTATAATAAAAAATTAATCATTGACTTTACCAACCCACAATAAAGTGTGGTAATATCAACCTTGATTACTTTTGGCCTAAAAAAATTGATCCTCTTAAGCCTCGAAGTGACTCCCTTTTCCTATCTTATAAAAAGTGAAAGAACTATCTGATCATGCCTTTGAGAAAGCCTAGAGACCTTAGACCTATTTCTCCTCCATATGATGGACTTAGTATCCTTCCCACACCTTCTATTTGTCCTAGATATTCTACAGTACCACCTCCTATGTCCTATAAAATAAATCACTTGGCATCTTCTATGTCCTAACCTAATGTGGTCTCTTTCGCTCCTCCTCATTTAAAGGAAGAAAAAAATCCTATGTCCATTGATCCTCAACCTTCATAACCTTTGACTAAAACTAAGAGGAATCATTGCGTGAGAGAAGGCTAACAAAGATATCTTATTAAGGCTTGTGAAATAATTTCCTCCTTGAAGACACCAAATGTTGATTTGATCCCATTTTTCAAGCCTTCCCTTAACCCTAGGGAGGAATTTCAACCAAAATCACCAATATTAAAAATGGTTAAGAAAAATTATTGGTCATGTTCTTTTTGTGTTAGATATCCTATTTTTATTAAAATAGATGATGAAATGGATGATGATGTTGTCTATGATAACAACGTTGATCCTAATTATTCAGATGGTATGTATGGGCTTGTTGATATTAATAATTATTTATCTACACATTTTTCAAAATCATTAACCCTAGCTCCCAGTGACAAAATAAGTCACTCATCATTAGAGAATGGATCTTGTTTGGAACTTGTAGTAGCTCCATATACCATGTTCAAAGTGGCTATCTTGTCTACCTTCCCAAAATAATGTTCATCAAGATTGGGAGGCAGATGATTTTCTTGATTAGCTTCATTCATGTCGTAGATCCTCTCTTTTCTATTCATAATGTATTTCCCTCATGATGTTTTTTAATTAGGTTCTATTTAGATTATCCTTCTCACTCCATTGGTGCAAGGTAATAAAGAGATCAAATCTGTTGTGACATTTTTTATTTGTATCTCAATTCTTATATATGTTGTCCCTTGTGTTGTCTATTTCGGGACTATGCAAAGCATTAAGATCTCTTTCAGTCTCATTGACGTTGACTCAAAAGACACATGTTCTCTTCCTTCGTTGTGATTGTAGTTCCACTGACCTTGGTGGATGAGGTAAATTAAATACAATATTCATCATATACATTATTTATCATAGAGCATATTATCCCCAAAGTTAGTGGCTCTCTTTTGTGATTTTATGTTTTGTGACCATTATCCTTTTATTTGTCCTTTCTTGAAAAACTATCATTGTGGCAATGTGATTTTATTTTGGATTCATTCTACATTAACTTAATTGCTCCTGATAAGGTGTATGTAATTGCTTTAACATGGGGGTATACACTATGCTCAATTTTACACTTTATGCATAAACTATGACATGTTTTGATACTAAAGTTACTTTTCAAACTAAGACTTTTGCTTTTTAATTTGATTTTTATCTTTTTCATGACTCATTGTAAGAAAATCTTAGTAGGCTAGAACTCATGTTCTATCTTTCTCTTTCCTCTTTCTGACGATGTCTCTTTTATCTTGATATTGGAGTTGTATGATTCTAATGTCCTTTGGGGCTTGGTGTATCTTGTCTCTTTGATATCTTGGTCAATGTTTTTTATGCAAACTTTTTTAGTTTACTGTAAGTATGTTTAATCTCATACTCCTGCTAAAAAGGGGGCCAGTTATAGTGTCCTAAATTGTTATAGACTATAATTTTGTCCTCACTTAGGCCTCACTTTGGTGTTTCATCCTCCAAGGACTTATTACAATATTCATTCTACTCACACCACTCATATACTTCATATTTTCACCAATATTGTAGATTAGCCCCTAGTTTGGATTCCTGATTTCCAGGATCAAGATTTACCACACCTTGGTCCCAAATTACGATGAGGACGTACCATGCGCTGGTCGTAAATTAGGACAAGGGCATATATGCCTTGGGCCTCTAAATTTGGCACCAAATTGGCCCCCTCTAACAGTCATCTTTGTTGTGTAGGAAAACTAGACCCGTGTCAGTGTATTGTAGAAATTCAATCATATTTTTTAAAACAAAGTATAAAAGGAGGCCTACCCCTCTCATTTTAACCCTAATTCAATTCCTAATCAAATCAAGAAAGAAAAATTGAGATCGTAAGTTCAAGTGAGCAATCAATTAGCCTTTCATCAAGTATCGGATCATAAGCGAAGTCAAGAATCAAGTATTGGAGATGACATTCATGTTCTATGTTTATGAAGAGAACATAAATGAAACCCTAATTACTTTGTGGAGACAAACGAAACTTCATTAAGGTATATCATCAGCATTTCAATAATTTTCAACCTTTCCCTCAAAAGGAAAGTATTTTACTGGAGTCACTCATTTACATTTTTAATTCAATTTTATGAGCAATTCCAAAAATACGCTTTGACTGAAGGCAAACCCCTATTTTAACATATTTCTCCTTTTCACTATGTGCAGGAATAGGTACGAAGTTATAATCAAGACAATCCATAGAATTCACAAAGATGAACGGTTTCAACTTTCAACCCTAAGAACTTTAGAGGAGCATGGAAAATTGTTACTACTTGATCTTAAAAAAATAGCCCAAACTTATTGGAACAAATCTCAAACACATTATTCTTTTTATATCAAGGTTGGTGGCTTTGTACAACATCTATAGTTTACTATTTCTGCCAGATTGCTTCAATAGCCCATTCTCTTGCTCTAATCTTTAACAAATCAATTCAATTAAATTTAAGGAAGTGAAAGCCCTATCAAAGGTTCATGTAATTTCAGCAGAGTCTTATTCTTGTAAAGCTATATCTACTAGATTCATTTCCTTCCTAATGTGATGTTTAATTAGGTCATTTAGTGGTCTCATCATCTTAATTTAACCCTAACCCTAAATTTTTACCATTACAATTGGTTTTATCACAACCCTGTCAAAAGTACAAGGGAAGGATTGTATACTTTTGTTTGCATATGAAATCATTAATTCTGGTCATTTTAATCAAATATATTTTAAATATAGATATGCACAAGTGGTAAATCTATTCTTTAGAGAGGTATTTAAATTACATGGACTAGTTACAAAATTTGTCAATGATAGATGTTATAAATTTATTAGTTTATTTTGGTAAAAACTCTTTTGGTTGACAAAAATAAATTAAGGTCCATATCCATAATTACCACCCACAAACAAATGAATAAATAAAAATTATAAACAAATGGTTTGAAGGATATTTAAGGAATTAAATTACAAGACAACAAAAAATATGGATCCAATGGCTTTATCTTAGAATTTTTTCTTATAGCTCTACTCACAATATGTCTATGAAAATGACATTATTGAAATCATTATATTGTTACAAATCATTATCATATTTGGATTTACTTCTTGTTGATAACATAGAGTTCCTAGAGTTAAAGACTTGGTACAACAAAGTATCGATTTTTTAGAACATCTCAAAGAAAATATAAAACAAGCTCAAAAATAGAAAAAATATATATGATACTCGCCACAAGTTGGAGAGGAAATTTCAAGTTTTAGACTTGGTTTTGGTAGGGTTGCAACCATGCAAGAAATATTATCTCAAGGGAAGTGGTGCAGAGAAGCTCTAGCTAGAATTTAATGCATCCCATAGGATTGCACAAAATATGAGAGGTGGTTTGTGAGTTGGAGATACCAACAAATAGTTTAGTTCATAGTATCACACATGTATCTAACCTCAAGAAATTACTAGGATAACATATGAAATCCTATCCAAAATTGCCACCACTTGATGATGAGGATAAATTTATTTTGGAACTAAAGAGGTCCTTGACATCAAAGAAAGGAGTTAAGAAATAAAGTTATTTAGAAATATTTGGTTAAGTGGAAAACTATACCCATAGAGGATTCCATATGGGAAGGAGTACACATCTTTGATCATCCTAACTTAAAATTTATTAAGGGAAATAAATATTGGTAACGAAAAACCATGATGCCAGTACCTACACTCAAGACTCCTTGTCAACTTTAAATTTGTATTGCTTGTCACAAATCGAAAATGATAGGTAATGATAGAAATATTTAAATAATTTGATATTTAAATATTAAGATAGTGGTATTGATTCCCAACCCAACAATTCCTTTGAAAGATAAATACCAAACAAATATTAAGTTATATTTATCTATTAGACAAGCAGTAGCATATAAAGGGTTATGATGAGTATATAAGAAGATAAGAGAAGAAGAAGAAAGACAACAGTGGAGATAAGTATATGTGTTTCCTTCATGGAGTAAAAATCAATGATTCAAGAATTTTGAGGACAAAACCCCTCATAGATAAAAAAAAAATATCAAGCATGAAAAATCTTAAACTATTCATCAAGCTAGTGGACGAAAACTCTTAACTTTAGAAAGAATATTTGAAGACTTTTGTACAAATAAAATAGATGCAAATTGCAAGAAGATTACAACCAATATTAAAAAATAAGTTTGTGTTTTTCATAATTATATTTTTATATGGTGAAAATGGATAACAATAATAACGATATTGAAAGGCTAAATGAATTCAACCACAAAACCCTAGCCTAACAACAACAAAGATCCACCATAACATATGAAGATTACCTAAGACAATGCAAATCAAATGAAATCACAAAGATTATACCATCACATGTCCAATAGGATTTGGATATCCATTCTTCCTATCTCCATTGATCTTGCTTGATATATTTTCTCTCAGATTTTATGTGCACAAGAGCTCAACAAAGAATGGAATGTGGTTGCAAGTAGGATCATAGTGTAGTCAAGTCCTTAATATGATTGATTAGGGTTTGATAATGAAGGAAGTATTTCCTTATATAAAAAACACAATATGAAATGGAGGGATAAGATTGAGAGGTGTAAAAGGAGGTCGGCTATGATTAGAGGGTAGGTGAAAGAAATAATAAAATAATGAAAGGGGTAGATAGTGTATGAATTAAGAGATGAATGACATGTGTCATGTATAGAAAAGGTTAATGAATTAATTAAATAAATAAAGATTTATATAATTAACAGAAGAAGTGGGATCAATTAAATAAATAAAGATTTATTTAATTAATAGAAGAATTAAGCTTAGATAATTTAATTAGACTAGACAATTTTGGGTGTCTACAATATTATTAAATTTAAATCTAAAATATATATCAAAATTATAATAATACTTGTAAGCCCTATTGTGAATGTGGTATATTTATGTAAGAAAAAATATAGAATGAGACATCGCATATTCCTATGTTTAAAAGATGAGAAATGTTGAATAATTAAATTACCTTTCAAAATTCAATTATTTCATTGTGAATATTGCATTGTTCTATTACATTGTGTGCTTAAAAGATAGAAACAATGCAAATTATATCTCAAACAAATATTGATATTTTCATATTGACAAACAGATATTTGATTACTAATTATTACTGATGCCCAATCCTAATAAGTAATAAATAATACTTTAAAATATATGTATTCTTATTTTGTTTTGATGATTTATAGTCTCTTGATTATATACAAAAGCATGTTTCAATATTATCATTATATTAAAAACCTAAATATACTAAATTAAAGGCATTAGCTTTCCATAGTCTATAGTAATGAACATAAATTATTTTTAGATTCCACTCTAAAAAAAGTTATTTAACATTGATATAATGGTATACAAATTGTTAACAACAAAATTTATAAATAACTTTTTTTTTATCGATAAACTATTGGTTAGTTTCAGTCCCCTTACATTATATCACTTTTGATTAGAGCTACGAACTAGTGAGACCACATTGTTGAGGGACCTCATTCTCATGTATTCTTGGCATTAACACCCTTATAGCTCCATGTTTCATCCTACCTATTTTTTCATCTTCCATGCTCAGGCATCACCTTATCTGTCCATTGCCTATGAGACTGCCAGCTAAATAACAATTGACAATAACCAGAATGAAAAAAAATATCAAAAAACCCACATGTACAAGTAACATTCAATTCTAAAAAAATATTAACTTAAAAAAATATGAATATCATTTTTAACTAGAAACGTTATCACACTCTTGATCTAGTTTAGACGAGAGAATAGTATATTTAATAGTGTCTAAGATAGGTTTAGAACGACATAACGACACTTATTGACATATGGTAAGCTTCTAGGCCGAAGTCTACATACACAAGACATTCCCTAGTCACATCCATAATATCCAATAAACAAACTAACACTAGAATTCAACGACAAACTAGAGAAGCCGAATGGGCCAGCCTGGGCATTTTAATATTCAATGTTACCAAGCTGAAGCTCTCAGAGTTCTGTAGGCGTTGGAAGCATGATAAGTCCGTTTTGTTTCGTTAGCGCTGGAGATAGCATAACATTACATTACATGAATTCACATAAAAGCTTGTTCTCTCCAGCGGTATAAGCTATTGACACGTTCAATTGTGATGTAGAGATCAAATGACGTAATAGAAATGCCTCTCCATGGCTCTGCTCTTCTTTTGTGGGCCCTATGACCGTGGCAAGCATTCCATATAAACTTCTTCGACTGAAACATTTTTAACACTTCAATTTCAAGATAAAACAGAAGATATTTAAGCCCATCGGCCCGTTAAAATCTACCAAGCACATTTTTGTAACGTTGGTAGTTTGCTATTGCAATGGCTATTTCATTTACTTCTGGTGTTATTTCTTCACTGAACTATCTATCAATGGTAGTAATCATGGCCGTTCTGATCGCTTTTGCAATTCTTATAAAAGTTTTTCTGTTCCAATACTAGATACGCTCGAACAAGTGAGAACTCAAGGGGGAGCAATAGATTTGACAATCCAGACAATGAGTTGTCAGCTATGGAAAGCATCGGTTTAGATAAAGAGACTCTGGATGCTCTGCCTATAGCTGAATATAAATCACAGAATATGAATGAAGATCTCGAATGTGTAGTGTGTCTCTCTAAATTTGAAGAGAATGAGAAAATTAGGGTTATACCCAATTGTAATCACAGCTTCCATGCAGAGTGCATAAATATGTGGTTACATTCTCACACTAGTTGTCCTATTTGCAGAGAAACAGTGCCATCGAATCGGCCTCCGTCTATAATTAGTTCCAGCAGAAGGAGAGAATCCACTTCCTCAAGTATTGATACTAGAAGTGAAAGCGTTGTTCATTGCCATCTGGTGAGAGGGCAGAGAAGCTCTAGTGCAATGCAGCACCCAAACCAAGAAAACGAATTAATGTTGGCGCATCATGGAACGTATGTTGGTAGACCAGTTATACATACTGCTATTCACATTGGACCTTACTAGGCTAAATATGGCTTCGACTATCTCAAAGAACCTTCTGTTTTAATCTGATATTCATTAAGTCCTTAAATATCTTTTGATTTGTAATTTAAAAGGTACAATTTCTTATATGCTTTGCAAAAAAATAGTAAAATGTAAATTGAATTGCAGTAAGAATTTAATGAGTCGATGTTGTGCATGTATAATTGATTCTGCACTAACCCTTCAATGTTTCGACAGGCTAAACTCAATTTTAGCTAACTTCTACCCTTTTCACTAGGTATTGTGTGCTAGTTATTCAAGCTTTTGGATGATTTATTGTTATGTCTTTGCACGTTAAAAGGCGTTTGATTGAATTCATTTGATCATTAAGAATCATTCAGATCATTAACATTTATGAAAGAGGCATGCTAGGGCTGTTTCAATTGGAATGGTTCATACAACACCATTATAAGACATTTGCATGCTTTAATCTTGTTGTTCGAAGTTATTTAGATGACCACAAAGATAGCCTTTTCAAGAGAATGTTTCTCTACACTAACTAAAATTATATACCTTGCAACTTCCTTATTGTTCTTTTTCTTTCATTTTAGCATTCATCATATTAGTTTGTGTTAGGTCCATTGCAACTTATTGTTCTTTTTCTTTCATTTTAGTACTCATCATATCAGTTTGTGTTAGGTCCATTTTAAACTAGTTTTAGCATTTTTAGTGACCTTGTCAAATTAACTTATGACCCCTTCCCAAAAATATGATATCATTTCCTAAGTTAAAATTGTACCCTATTTAACTAATTAAATTCTTTGAAAGAAAAATCCTTTTATTTGTTTAGCCCTAATTATTCAATCATTATAGAATCTTTTTTACAATCATTCGTAATAAATTTTCCCCAAGCCTAAATAAGTTCTATAATACTAACCCTAAAGTGACAAAGTCTCATGCACTCTTTACTTTTTTTCTCTATCTCTTTTAGATAGGAGTTTTCTCCCATGGGGATTTTCTCCTTTTTTCTAATTATGAAAGATTGCACTAGTTTGTACATGGTTTCCTAACTAGGCCATGTTGTCAATGACCTACTCATATATTCTTCTTTAGCTTTCGAGCTTCTCTCTAAGTTTTTAATAAATATAAACGGGTTTTACATGGACTCGAAACCAAAAATTTTACAAAAGCCGACCATCAACCAAATAGACAAAAACCAATAGCAAAACAGGGGAGCATCCCATAATAGAGAAGAAAGCAAAAGAGACATAGACAGTAAGACAAAAACACTCAAATAAGAGAGTGCACCAGCTCCTTGTTCTTCTAGAAGGTAATCTTATTGATTTTCTCCAGTTCTTCCATAATGAATCTGGAGGTGCCCTTATTGTTGCTCCTGCTTTTGGTCTTGGAACTAAAGCCAGTGGTTTTGTTCCCTCTAGCAGCAATGTCTTCACCTTCAAGATCTTTCTCAGGTTCATTGTGAATGGATCTGTACTCCGCAACCATGACATTGATCTTTTTGAGCCCCTTCATACTATTATTCATGGCCTCCTTGAGTATGTCGACAAGGTTCTTGAGGTTTTTCTTTATCTCCACCATAGACTATTCCACCTTTTCAATTCTTTGTTCATGGTTTCATTTCATAACCTTGACATCTTGGGAGAGCTTTTGGGTCATAATCATGAGCTTCTCAGTTTTGCTAGGCTCTAGTGAAGCAATGAAGATATGTCTTCTCTCCTTAACCCCAACTTTGAGGGTATCGATTTCTCTCTCCATCGACTTCCAACAGCTCTCCTGGCTTCTAGTCGCTTCCATCACCAGGTTCATCAGAGTACCATTCCTCTATAGCCCACTATCTGCTTCTTTAGGCTTGATCCCTTGCTTTTCCTTTAGGACATTAATAGGAATGTCTAGTTTAATTTCCTAGTCTGATGTCTTCGGACCATAGTCCTTAGTTGCAAGCTTCTTCCTTTTAGAAAGAGGCTTGGCCTTATAAATGAGCTTGTAGGTAGATTTATATTTGGTGGCTGCCCATCTGGAGGGATTCTTATAGCTAAATGTACCAGGGGTGACAATCATCTCACCTTCTTCCACTAGCTTATAATTAGGGTCATCAAAAGGAATGGCACCCCCACTATCCTCCAAATCCATTTCCAAGTCAGAGACTTCCTGAATACTAGTATGTTGGCCTTTCTCAGATAGAGAGGGAACAACTTCAAGGGTCTTACCGTACTCCATGATGAGCACAATAAGCCGTTCATGGAGAACAGGATTATTTGGATTCTCTCTAAGTTGATCTTAAGTGGGTATTAGAGTAATTAAGATATTACCTAATTAGTTTTCTAATTAGCTCTTTGTTACTTTATTCACTTAAGATAAACTTAGGAGTGTCATTTTCTTTTATTAGATTAGGCTAATAATAGCTTATGTTGTCACTTTCATTGTGACATAGAGACTTGGTACTACCTAATTAAATTTTCCTCTAAGTTTGCATCATTCTTTGTATATAAATCCATTCATTCATTGAAATTATAAATATTTTATGCTTCAATACAATTCTTAGGGTGTTGAGAAAATATATCTTTCTTGGTCTCCATTTGTCACACTTGTTTTTCTTGTAAGTGATTCTTTTACTTGTAGATTTGAACAAATAACTATAACAAATTCTATTAGTACATATTTAAATC
Organism: Cryptomeria japonica; assembly: GCF_030272615.1. NCBI lineage: Eukaryota > Viridiplantae > Streptophyta > Pinopsida > Cupressales > Cupressaceae > Cryptomeria > Cryptomeria japonica. Next base: position 802,105,908 of record NC_081411.1, on the reverse strand, counting down.
AAACATTTTGGGAAAATTTTTGCAACACTTGGTGGATTTGATATGCTTCATTTTCATAGTATTTTGGGTTAATTTTACCTCTTTTAGCCTAACCTTGATAATTAAATTATTTGTTTTTCTCAATTGAATTTGTAACAAATTCAATTCATTTGAAATTATTTTTTATTGCACATATAAAGATGAATATATACATTCCTAGGATCAAAGATGTAAGAAAATATTAAAAGAGAATATCATGATTCCCTTCTAGTTGGACATCAAGGATACCATAAAACATGTAAAAAAGTGAAAGAATTATTTTCTTGGATAGTTATCAAGTAATTTATCATAAAACATGTAAAATAATTTATTTTTTATCACCAAATCAAGGTAAAATAGATAGTTTATGTTAGGTTTTACAAACCCTACCAATTACATGGATAGCTATATTCTGTGTAATCTTATAAGACCCATAGAATCCTAGCTTAAGCTTCTTTGTACCACTCCCTTGAGATAATATTTCTTATATGGTTGAAACCCTACTAAAAACAAGTCTCCAAATTTAAATGTCCTCTCCAATTGTGTGGATTAGTGTATATATTTTTCTTTTGTTTCTGAGCTTGTTATATGTTTTCATTGAGAGGATTTGAAATATCCATAATTTGTTCTACCAAATGTCAAACTCTGGGGACTCTACTATCTACAAGAATCAAATCCATAGATGATAATGCTTCATAACAATATATTTTTCTATGCCAAAAGAGTTCTTACCAAAATAAAATAATAGATTTACAATATCTACATTAAAGAAACTTCTTTAAGTAGTCCATGTAACTCTAAAGAATAGATTGCCCACTTGAGGATAAACCCATTTTGTTTCATTAACGATGGAGATAGCGTACCCTTACATTACATGGATTCGCATAGAATCTTGTCCTCTCCATCGGTATAAGATATTCACACGTCCAGTGGTGATGCAGAGATGAAATGAAGTAATGGAAATGCCTCTCCATGGCTCTTCTCTTCCTCTGTGGGCCCTATTAGCTTCGCAAACATCCGTATAGTATAAACTTCCTCGACTGAAACTTTTTTAACACTTCAATTTCAACATAAAACAGAAGATATAAAAACCATCGGCACGTTAAAATCTACCAAACATATTTTTGTAACTTTGGTAGTTTGCTATAGCAATGGGTAATTTATTTACTTCCGGTATTATATCTGCACTAAACTATATATCAATGGTACTAATCATGGCCATTCTGATCGCTTTTGCAATTCTTATAAAAGCTTTGTGTGCCAATGCTACGTACACTCGAACAAGTGACACCTCGAGAAGGAGCAATAGATTTGACAATCTAGACAACGATTTGTCAACTATGGAAAGTACCGGTTTAGATAAAGAGACTCTTGATTCTCTGCCTATAGCTGAATATAAATCACAGAATATGAATGAAAATCTGGAAAGTGTAGTGTGTCTCTCTAAATTTGAAGAGACTGAGAAACTTAGGGTTTTGCCCAACTGTAATCAAAGCTTCCATGCAGGGTGCATAAATATGTGGTTACATTCTCACACTAGTTGTCCTATTTGCAGACAAACAGTGCCATCGAATCGACCTCCCTCTATAATTAGTTCCTGCTGAAGTGGAGAAGCCATTTCCTCAAGTATTGATACTAGAAGCGAAAGCGTTGTTCATTGGCATCTGGTGAGAGGGCCGAGAAGCTCTAGTGCAATGCAGCACTCACATCAAGAAAACGAATTAATGTTGGTTTGCCAGGATTTGACGCTTCATGGAACGTATGTTGGAAGACCAGTTCTACACACTGCTATTGGCATTGGACCTTACTAGCCTAAATATACCTTCGACTATCTCAAAGAACCTTATGTTTTAATGTGATATTCTTTAAATCCTTATATATCTTTCGATTTGTAATTTCAAAACTGCAATTTCTTATATTTTTTTGAAGCAAAAGAGTCAAATTTAAATTGATTCTGCACTACTAAATCTAGCCTTTAAATATTCTGACAAGCTAAATTCAATTTTAGCTAATTCTCATCCATTTCACTAAGTATTATGAGCTAATTATTCTAATCTTTGCATGATTTATCGCTGCGTCCTTGTGTTAAAGGCATTTAATTTGATTCATTTGATCGTTGAAAATCATTCAAATCACCCACGACTGTTTCAATTGAAATACATAAAACAAATCAATTTTTACATAAGGCAATTGTATGCTTTAACCTTATTATTCTCAATTATTGGGATGACCATAAAGAGGGCATTTTTTAGGGGCTTACTGGAGAATTTGTTTCTATATTAATTGAAATTATATATCTTGCAACTTTCTTATTGATTTTAGTGTTCATCATATTAGTTTGTTTTAAGTACTTTTTAAACTAATTTTGGAATTTTTAGTGACCAAAATTTTTCAAGGTACATTCTTAAATCTTATAAAATCACCCCATGACCCCTGTCCAAAATATGATGTCATTGCTTCTAGTACAAATGGTACCCCATACAACTAATTAAAACCCTTGAAAGAAACATCATTTTACTTGTTTAACCCTAATTCTTCCATTACTATTGAGTCTTTTCTACAAACATTTCCAAAGAGTTTTTCCCTAAGCTTAACTAGGTTCTATAGGTCTAACCTTAAAGTCCCAACATAAAGCCATATAAAAGTAGATTTCTTCATCTAAGACCTAAATGAATCATTTATTTCAAAAAAGTGAAACATTAGTAGCATTTCCTCTCTATGCAATTCATCCATTAAAGATAGAAGAAAATCAAGCTACGACTAAATATATGAAGTCATGGAAGCATCTTGATTGACCCAAGATATTAGACCCTTGTTATGTCTTGTATTATTGCATCCTTTAAAATATCTTTGTGAAATCATTTTTTTTGAGTTTATAGCTAACCACAAAGCTCAAAAAATTCTCTCACAGCCAAAATGCTAATAAATTCAAAGAGAAGAAGTCATGATTGATGTTAGGAAACCTTGAGAAATATTGATTCAAATAAGAATTTATGTTGAGATTAGCTTGTAAATGAATTGGATATATTACAATTAATACATATAGTACTTATTAAAGAAAAGAGATAAAAAAGATTAGATGAAAACTCTAGAAGACAATTGAATCGAGGCATGGAAAGTGTCTTAATCATAATATTTGAAGCAACATGACCTATAATTATGTTAATCTAATAATAGAAAATAAATCCTATGCTAATTGTAATAATTTAAAAGTGACCTCACTAATTTTTTATTGATTAATTAATTACGTAGGTGATATCATTATTACTTCAACACCCCTCTTAAAATCAACTTACGAAGAATCTCAAAAGCTAATGATGAATTAAAGTATGGATACATGGATGGGTTTCAACTGAAAGTCATGATGAAGTACCCACGTACAAACAAATGCAATCTCTCATAAATAGAGAAAAAGAGAAAATCAAATGGGAAAAACTCCTCTTTGAAAGAGCCAAATTAAAGTTAACTACACTAGTGAAAGAAGGATAGAAGGAGGACTCACTGTTGTAAGATTTTGCCAAGACCAAGGGCACAATGAAAAGCACAAAAGAGAGATAAAAGTATGACAAGAACATATTGTATTCTCATTAATATGCAAATAATCAACTGGATTAACCAGTACAATGAATATCGGCCGACATATATAGAAAAGGCCATATTGATATGCGAGTACACAATCTTGACATGTGGCTCGATGAGAAACAAGGGTAGGTAAAAAAAGGTAGGGATAGGTAGGAAAAATATTATAATATTCCATAAGAGGTGGATGACCCACCGAATGTGGAGTGTAACAGCAAGATAATACCACAAAAGCTAGAATTTCTCCTACAAGTTGTATCCTTATGTGCACACTTCCCTAAGTGTCTCATATCCAAACTACAATGAGATGGATTATCCTAAGTTAACTTAAGTAAAGTGTAATAATATCCATGATGAATAATTATTTACAGCAACACCCACCCTTAAGTGCAACTTAGGGGAATGAAGACTCAATTCAATAATGCAAGATGGGTCCCTAGGCCATGATAGGTACCCATGTACAATATGAAAATGCAAGCAAACCTATGCAATGCAATCTCTCACAAATGGAGAATGAGACAAAACCCACTAGGAAAAAAATTCCCCCCAAAAGAGAGATGAATGTACAAAAGACTCTCAAAGAAGAAGGACAAAACCTTAAAGAGGAAACACCCCCCCCCCCTCCCCCATAAGAGAGGAAGGAGAAGTCAAATGACCCCCCCCAAATGTGATATCCTGCACCCTCAAGAGAGCTCACAACTATTGGAAATTACTTTTAGTGAAAGGTTCGGTAAAGATGTCAGCAACCTGCTCCACTGTAGGACAATACTGTAAATCAATGACCTGCTCTTGAATCAGCTCTCAGATGTAGTACATATGGATCTTGATGTGTTTGGTCTGCTGATGTTGGACCGGGTTCTTCGAGATTACAATAGCACTTTGATTGTCACAATGTAGAACTATCAGTCGTGGAGTGGTGAACCAAACTCTATGAGAATCTGTTGAAGCCAAATGTTCTCAGTCGTTGCGTTAACAACCCCTCAATACTTAGCCTCAATTGAAGAGAGAGAAATAGCATGATGCTTCTTGCTCTACCACCAAATGTGGCCCAAATCATGGTGGAAGCTGTAACCAACCAAGCGAAGTCCTATGCTGGTTGCATAGTGAATCCCATAGTGATGTGTACCCTAGATGTAGTGAAGGATGCGTTTGGCGGATTTCCAATGAAGATCATGTGGTTCCTGCATGAAGCAGGAAACCATGCCAACTACAAAGGAAATATAAAGGCATGTGTGAGTCAAGTAGATGAGACTACCCACAAGCTAATGATAGAATGTGGCATCAATTGGTGGAGAAGAGCACCTAGGCTCAAGAGTGACTCCTGAAAGAAAGGGAGTCGGTGCAGGTTTACAATCAGTCATATGAAAGTGTGCAAGTAGATCAAGAGCACACTTTGGCTATGATAGTGTAATCCCGGAAGGTGAGTGTGAAATCTTTATCTCTAGAAAGTAGTGCAAAAGACCTAAGTCAGTCATAGAAAATCCGTCATGCAAAGCATATTTGACCTCTCTAATGATGGATGCGGTGCTCCCTGTAATGATCAAATCATCAATGTAAAGCACAAGTATCAAGTGAGAGTCATCCTGTCATAAAATGTAGACATTCGGATTGGAATTACACTTGGTGAACTCTACTGAGAGAAGAAAGGAATCCATCTTGGCGTACCAAGCCCTAGGGGCCTGCTTAAGGCCATAGAGAGATTTCCTTAGTATGCAAACCAAGGAAGAATCTTGGATGAAACCCTGTGGCTGCTCCATATAAATCTCCTCATCAAGATCCACATGAAGAAAAGTACTCTTCACATCCATCTGATGTATATCCTTACCATGAGCTACGAAAATAGCAAGTGTCAAGTGAATGGAGTTCATCTTGGCTATGGGCGCAAAGGTCTCAGTATAGTCAACATCTGTAACCTGAGAGAAACCTTTTGCAATAAGCCAAGCCTTATACTTATCCACACTACCATCCACTGCAAACTTGGTCTGATATCCACTTACATCGAACCATCTTTCTCCCCTTAGGGAGAGGGACTAAATCCCATGTGTTGTTCCTCATCAAGGAACTATACTCTTCCTCCAAAGCTTGTTCCTACTTGGGAACCCTTGATGCTTCCCGAAATGTTTGTGGATTGGAAGCAGTATCAATGTATGGATATGGGAGGTCCTAATTCTATGATCGAGTCCTCCATGTATCTGAAGGATCCCCAACAAGAGAACCTGTTGACTCAAGTGTTTGTCGATCCCAACAAGGTCTAGGTAGAGGTGGAGAACAAGGCTCCTCAATTGCAAGTGAACCCTATGAAGGTGTAACCCTGCGAGTTAGAGTTGAAGGAGTCTCATCATCTCAATCACTGGCATCACTATCCACAAAGGAGGAAGGCGGAGGAGGTAGAGAGGATAAGATAGGAGAGTTTTCCTCTAAATGAACACTCCTCTCAATGAACACCACATGTGTCTCAGGATCCATCAATCAATATGCCTTAACACCCTCAAGATATCCAACAAAAAGACCAGGCCTACTCTAAGGTTCGAATGCCTTGCATTTCTGCGGAGGAATGTGAGCCCATGCTGGACACCCAAAGACTCTGAAATGTATCACAATCGGTTTCCTACCAGCCCAAGCCTCAAAAGGAGTAATACCTATCAAAGCTTTGTGAGGAACCCAATTTTGGATGTGTGTGTCACAACTGATAGCCTCTGGCCAAAAGGCAGGATCAAGAGAATGTGCATGTATCATACAACTAGCCATTTCTTTGATAGTTCTATTCTTGCACTCTACAACTCCATCTTGTTGTGGACTGTAAGCAACAAAATGTTGAAGATCAATCCCCTCAAATGTACAAAAATCCTCAAGTCTTGTATTCACATATTCTGTTCCATTATCTATGTGAAGAAGTTTGACCACTTTCCCTTATTTCTTCTACACATGAGCCTTGAAGTCAAGAAATTTATCAAACACTTCACTCTTATGAATAAGAAAGTAGACCCAAGTGAAGCAAGAGTAGTCATCAATGAAGGTGAAGACATAAAGGGCCTTACTAAATGAAGGTGATGGAAATGGACGTGCTACATCACTGTGAACAAGTTGAAGAAATTCCAAAGCTCTCCAAGTTTTCCCCTTATCAAAATTCTCCTCATGATACTTGCCCATGGAACACCCTGAACATACACCTTTTGAAAAATTGATTTGAGGTAGACCTATGACCATTTCTTTAGTGCTAAGTTTTTGAAGATAGTGGTAGTTCAGGTGACCAAACCGCTCATGCCATAGCTTACTTTCTGAATTTGAACTAGTAAGCAAGGCCCTAGAAGTAGAACTTGGCACAAAGTGGTAGAATGAATAAAGCCTTGAGTTGTCATTGACTTGTCTCATTGCTAACAAGGCATCATTATCAGGTTCCTTTACCACAATTGCATCCGATGTAAACTCAACCTTTTCCCCATTCCCATAGTGAGTGATTTGGTAGATAGAGAGAAGATTGGTAGACAAGTTAGGAACATAAAGAATATTCTCAAATGTTCCATCATCCATATCAGCTAAACCTTTCCCTTCAACCTCAAATTGAGTATCATCACCTATGTAAATGTGAGGTACCTTTGATGGCTCCAATGAAGAAAACTGCTCCTTTGTATAATCCATGTGATAAGAGGCACTCGAGTCAAGTATCCATTGTTGTGAAGAGCCTGTTCTAGCCACAAATGCTTGCCCTTTTCCCTTAGACTATGAGGAAGAGGAAGGAGATGAATCCTTCTTATTGTAGGCGGATGGGAAGTTGATTTTATTTTTCTTAAGAAGATTTGTCAACTCATCAACTTGCTTGGCGTGGTATCAATGCTCATCATGACCATACTTCTTGCAAAAAGAACAAGTTGGTTTATCCTTCTTAGGTGGAGTCCCCTTCTTGGAAGAGGATGAAAAATCACCTTGTGATGGAGAGGATGATTATCCTTTTTCCTATTGTGGCTTTGACTTAGATTGCTTCTTCTTGTTGTTGGAATCTTTGCCTTGACTCGCTTGACTCCCCTGATTAGCCACCAAAGCCTTGGACTTTGAAGACTTGATAAGCCCCATGTTCAACAACTTAGATTGTTCCAATATCAACATTTCTGTGAAAACATCAAATGAAGGAATAGTGTAGGAAATCCCCACTGTCAAATGATGAGTTTGGAAGCTACAAACAAATGTTGCATTTTCAAGTGCAAGCTTGTCCAACAAGTTGAATATCAACTGAGCATCCATTTTGTCAATTCCATGTAATCCTTAAGCTTCACTCTTAGCTCATTTTCTTTGGTGACATAATCTTGGATTGTATCAAAACTCTTGGGATCAAAGTTGGTGAGATCATTGTCGATCTTGTAACCTCTGATTTCATCAACTTGACCATACAATTTCTTAAACATTTCCCAAGCCGCTTTGGTTGTAGAACACTTCTCAATGTGAAAAATGAGGTCGTCTGATACATACTTACACAAAGTTTCAAGAGTCATGCAATTCTGAGTGAGACATTCTAACTAAGCCTTAGGATCAGCATTAGGATCAGGTGTTGCTGCTATTGTTCCATCTATGTAATGTGTGAGTCCTTTTTCCATTAATTTGCTCCATGTTTTAATTTTCCAAGATACATAATTATGTGGAGTTAAAAGTGGAAATTTATGAGGAGTCATAGCAACAAAAAAGAAAGAGCACAAGAAAAGATAGGCACAATCACACAAGACACCCCCCCAAATTCACTCAATCAAAGAACGCCCCCTCCCTAAATGATGATTTGGCACTTTATACTTAGTGCATGTATAATGAGCCACTTGCAAAAATGGCAAAGTGGACTTCTAATTTCAACTTTACAACTACCTGAATGAGGCCAAAGGAGACTCAAACTGATAATGCAAGAGATCTAAACTAAGATCCAAGCAAATTACAAGTACCAAGTAGGTCAAAAAATACCAATATCTGAAAGTACAATATCCACTCAAAATCTCTAAAAAATGATAATACATTATGAAAGTAGATGAAAACATATGCACTTTCAAAAAAACAACACCTCAAAAGGAGGTCGTATGAGCCCAAACGAAGCCTTTGAAGTTGCAAAATCGAGGATTGGATAGGTACAACTGAGAGAATCTAAAAAATCTGAACAACCTGTGCACCTAAATAAGAAAATAAGCAAACCACTGCGGAGAGCATGAAAAATTGGCCCAAATAAAAATAATTGCATCCAAAAAGGAGCAAAATTGAGCAAGTTATGAGCCTCAAAAGTTGGCCCAAAAAACCAATCTTCTCAATGGAGAAAGATCTAATTTTTTTTTAAAATGATGACGTCAACAAACTACAAGTCTAAATTTGACGGCCATCTAGTCGATGCAAAAACATTGCCTCCCTGCTTGCGTGGTGTCCGTATTATACGGCCATATGACATGGCAAATTCTGATTGGTTTAGATATGTTGACATGTCCACTGAAGGGTGAACGATGTGGTTGTTGACAAGGTGAAGGTCATGGCAAGTGAAGTGGTGCGGGGTCCGCATGGTCCGCCTGGCAGTCGACGTGGCCGAAACTATAGCGAGGGGTCAGGTGACATGGTCAGAGCAGTCGTTGGTGCCAGTGCTGGGAAGGTCGCAGTTGTCGGGGTTGAGGAAGGCTCAGTCACTGGTGGCCTGGGTCGCCAGTGGCCGGGATCACTACTCTCAGAGGGGGCTAGGGTGGAGGTCGCTGTCGAGGCCGAAAAATTCTTACCAGTAGACGAGGTTGACCGGAGAGCACGACGAACAAGGTAGTTGCAACCTACAGTACGACGGGGGTCACAGGGGAGGGGTCTGCAGATGCCCAAAATTTAAAAAAAAAAAAAAAAAAAACTTTCCCTCCTTCTTTTGAAATTTGCTTTCTATGAAATGAAAAAAAAAAAATTCGAAAAATCCATACGATACTGCCCAAATTGGGCAAAAATTTTCTCCATGCCCAAAATCCAACTTTCGCCAAAATAGGTCGACTTTATAAATGGCCTAATTACTATAACAAATGTAACAAATAATACACATTGCATGTAGGAGAACAAATGTTAGAAGGAAATTGTTGAGGAAATATCTCAACCTTGCTTTTTCCATATTTGTGCTTAATTATTATTTAACGAATAACAATTTATAATTATCTTTTAGTTTTCATGAAATTGTTTAATGCAACTATGACAACTTGTAAGGTGCTTGGAGAAGATAGGGAAGAATTTTTAAAAGGTCGATAACATCACAAGTTAGAAGAGGAAGTTTCTTATTTTGGTGATACATGCCTAAATTGTTTTAAAAAGAATTTTTGATTTGTGGTTTTCCTCATGCCTATTTGTTTAGTGATTTAGTTGAAGGGTAAACATGTTAATTCCCATGTCGTTGAAGCAATGAAGTGTTGTATTAACAATTCTTGGGCCTCTTTGGCTGTTGATTTTTTCTCCATAAGGATTTCTCTGAATTTTGACTTATGATTTGCAATTGCAATGAAATTTATTTCTATATATGACTTATTGCTATCTATTTATTTATTTTTATTAATTTATCAACATACTTTAACTATTTTTTAACAGAAATGGCAATACAAATGACTCTGAAATTCACTGTTTAATAATTCTTTATTAATAAAGAAACACAGTACATAATCTGCACCTCTCAAAACACACTATACTCTTATCACATATACTTAATCCTATTGAAAATATGAAGCAAGATTTCCTTTCTCTTCATGAAAATAACAATGACTGCAAAAGTTGTTACATTCATGTTCATGGAGGTGTCAATGAAGAAAGGAAGATGTAATTTTGACTACGTAGGACCTAAACAAAGTCGATACACATGAATCAATAAGCCCTCCGCGAATTTGTTTATTCTTTTCAGAGTAATTTTAGTGATGTTGAGGATCTGGACCTCCAGGAATTTGTCTTTTGCATTGAAATTTTGGCTTCATCTTCCTCTGTCTTAGCGATCCAGATTCCCCATTTTCTTGACTAGCCATTTCTCCTTGTATTTGCTGATGAGACAACTGATTTAAAATTCACATAACATAGCTCAATTAGTCTTGTTTATAATGTGAGAAAAAAAAAATGAACGGAAATATAACTGGGATTCAAGAAAAGCTTTAACAAAGTCTGGTCACTAGTGGAGTTTACAATGGCAGCTTCAGTAATGCCTTCATCGTGTTGTACTTCTAGGTATTCCATGCTTACTCTGCCCCCTACAACAGAAAAATAGGAGAAGATAATAAGAGTGTTTTCCATTTGTTAAGAGGAATTGATAGTGCTTTCAAAATTATTTTTTACCTATGTAAGTTCATAATAAGAGATAATCAATCATGCAAGCTTTTTAAATGGTTCCCTTTGAATTTAGTTCATTGAATTAATTCAAATGTATTATTTAACATGGGTTACGTTATATAGAAACATATTTCACATTATGATATATGTTTGTAAAAAAGAAATGATATACAATTTTGACTAAATATTCATTTGATATTCAAAATTTCACTAATAAAAGACTAAAAAAAATTTGAAACATATAAAACCCCTTTCTCTTTCCATTTTACATTTCAATGGCTTTCATATTATTCTCAGTTATTCACAATGAAATTCTTTACATTAAACTCTTCTCAACTAACTCAAACAAGTCGCAACTAAACTTAAATTCTATGCTTAAGATTTTTTTTAGCTCCTCTAATATTGATTCTACGCCATCCTTTACATTCTAGCCAACCAGTTTCTACACAAAATGTATATATTCAAAATATTTGAAAAAGATAAGAAGAGGTGTTGTGCTTACTTTTTATTGCTGACTCACCGCAGCCACGAGAGAATACTGGCTGTAGTAATGGGACAGTAATAAGCAACAGCATTGTCACAACCACAAAGCTTCTATATAAGGCCATTGATCTCTCTTTACTTTTATATCTGACTTGTAATTAGAGAAGTCTCTAAACTCTTCAGGGTCTGGGAAGATAATTATCTGTTGGGTATATTTCGCAAAGAAGTTAACGACTTATATATATAGCTGTCACTTTTTAGGAAATTATTTAAAATTCCAAGGAAATGCTATGATGACTAGGAAAACTCTTAACCGCCACAAACCGTTTTTATCGTTAGGCAGTCCAATAGATAAGGCTCTACAAAAAGTCTTCCTTTCTATTTAACTTTATTTTTCTCCAGAAATATTAAAATAACATAGTGCATGCTTAGTAATTCAGATGATGCGCGGTATGTTTTTTAGTTTAAACAATGAGAAAACATGTAGTTTAAGCTGTCATCAACTCATTTTAATGGAGGATTAACAAAGAAATCACTTGCGATTGTCGAAAAATACTTTCGGCTTCAAGTTGTTTTCCTACCATCCAGTTTCTGTTCTCCATCTCTGGTGCGTAATTGTTGATTACTTTAGCCCTCCTAGTGTAAGAAACAATACAAATTGTTTACCATTAGGAGTACATTTAGGCAATTCACCACATCATTTGTTCATGGTGACATTGTGTCCTGTCACTACCCTCTTTTGTATCCCACTCTGGATATTACTGAGGCGTGCCTTAATAAATCCATTTTCTTTCATACAATGCCTCTGTAACGGCACCTCCCCGGATTGAGTCTTCTGGATCTTCTCCTTTTACACTGAAACGGAATGAATCCGTCGTCTTCCCTCTTGCAATTTTCTATTGTCTTGGTCTACTGTGGTAGAGCTGCCGGACCCATTATCTTCCCGAGGCTTTTTCTTGTCTTCAAGGAATCTGCAAGAACCTTATTATCTAAGAAACCCATACCGGTCTTGATATGTAGGGCTCTTTGGCTTGATAAAATCTCATCTAAAAGCTCTGAGATCTTTCCAAACTTCAGATTTAGCTTATTGTTTACTTTCTCCAGCTCCTTTCTTAACGATACAACCTCTTGAGTCAAGTCTTTCACAATCTTTCTCCTTCTCATGCACCATTGTTGACCCAAAGAAAAGAAAAAAAAATAAAAAATTCCTCAATTTTCTTTGCTTCCTCTATCTTGGCTTTCAAATGATGATTAATTCTTTTGATTTACTAAGTTTTTCTTTCAGCGCCCGATTCTCTTTCCTTGTTGTTTCCCAATCATCCAAGGCGGAGATAAGTGCGCCTTCCTAATCTAGTACATCTTCTTCATCAGGATCTGGGATTACATTGTTAGTCTTTCCCGAATTGTTCTGAACTATGTGGTGATGAATAAAAATTCTTCCTTCTTATTATTAGAAGTGCCCTCTCACTAGCATCATCATCAACAGAAGAACCACTGTCTTCGTGAAGGATTCAAGCAATTAAGCACTTACACAATGTCGAAGATTACAACACAAAAGAATACCACAAAATTACTGATTGCAAAATAAAGATTTCAATTAACTGAATTGCTCAGTGTTGTACTAACTGAATTACTCAGTGCTGTACGTACAACAGAGATTGAATAAAACAATAAACTCACAAATCATAAACCCTTAAAACAAGACTGGCTGTGTGAGCAAGAGAGATTAAAAACTGACTATTTCTCATTACACAAATCATCAAGGAATACAAAACATATAAAGAAAACATAGTCAGTGTTAACTACCGATACAAGCTAAAAATAGCTGTACACTTGGTTAACAGACTATTCCAAATAAAGAGCTGACTTGCATCGAATGCAAGGAAAATAAATAACAGATAGCTACCAGTTCTATTCTGCATGATGCAGATTATTATGCACGAAAAAGGAAATCTAAAAATAGACTAGAGATTGAATGCACCCAAAGATCTAAAAATAAGACTTAAGTTTAAACTAAGACTACCACCTAATACTAAGACTACTGCCTAAGACTAAGACTAAAAGTGTTGTTGCGAAGCCGAATTGTTGATATATGTGCAATGCATGTCTTCAATCTCCCCCTAGATGAACAACGGGGATGAGATTCAACTGATATTTTAACTCAACAAAACTGGTTGTAGGTGTGTGCAACTCTCTCAGATGTAGGACAAAATTGTAATTCCACTTGCCCTTATTGAACCAAGTCACGAATGAAATGGTGGTAGATGACAATGTACTTGGTTCATTCATCTAAAACTAGATTTTTGATCATGGCAATAGTACTGCTGTTATCTCAAGAAACAGTGGTTGGATATTCTTGAACCAAATGGAGTTTATTTGAATCCAAACAGAGTGACAGCATGCTGCTATTGCTGCAATGTATTTTTCTTTTGTGGAATAGAGAGTCATGGTTGGTTGCTTTTTACTACTCATGAAACAGCTCCAAAACCAAATGAGAAAACATAGCTAGAAAACATAGCTAGAGGAGGATTTTCTATCATCTAATGACTAGTTCAATCTGAACCTATGTAATCAATGAGCTTAAATTTGTCACTTGGAGAGTAATGAATGCCAGAATTTTGTGTACCACTAACATACTTGAGGATCCCTTTTGTAACTTGTCAATAAGTTTCATGTGGATCTTGCATGAACCAAGAGATGAGGCTCACAATATACATAATATTAGTTCTAGTAGTAGTGAGGTATGTAAGGCTCCCAACCAAACTTCTCTATAAGGTTGCATTTACCTTGGAGCTTGCTTCTTCCTTGGTTAATTTCTCAACGAGGGCTACATGAGTGGCAACTAAAGTGCATGACGTCATCGTAAACCTCTTCAATAAATCAGCTACATACTCAGATTGAGTATACCTTTAGAGTGTTGTGGCACCTCCACACGAAGACAGTAATGTGAGTCCAAATCTGATATCTCAAATTCTTGCTTCATTTTGGCTTTAAATTTCTCCATGGGAGTTGTGTTATTACCTGTATATATAATATCATCAACATAAAAATAAACAATGAGAATATCAATACCCAAATCTTGGATATAAAGGGTTTGCTCAAAGGGACTTCAATGGAACCCTTTCTTCAAGAAGTAAGTGTCAATATTTTCATACCATGTATATGGAGATTTCTTTAACCCATAAAATGATTTCTTCAACTTGTAAACCAATTTTTCTTTACTGGGAATTCCATAGCCAATGAGTTGCTTCACATAAACCTCCTCGTAAATACAACCATTTAGGAAGGCTAACCTGACATCCATCTAATAAATTGGCCAATTGTGTTGTGCAACAATAGCCAAGATAATTTTTACTATATCAAATCTTGCAACTCAAGCAAAGAATTCTAAAAAAAGCTATCCTTTGTATTTAGGGAAAGCTTTGTGCAACTAATCTTGCCTTGTGTCTTTTCACAGAATCATCAACTATTGTGTTGATGAGTTGTTGAGATTGTTGGGAGATTGTTGTGGTCGGTTGGATTTGGTTGTTGGACATGCATATGTTGTTGTCATTGATGTCAACATATTCTTGTGCATTTCTTTTTGTGATCTTGTGAAGATTTTCTGATCCGGTTTGTTGTTCTTTGGTTACCAGTTCCTCTTGTTCCTGTTGGTATTCCTATCGGTATTCCCTCTGGTTTACTTAGGTATGATCAGATATTGCGCTAAAACTTTGGGATGTTGTTTGGGATGACCTTGTGTATCTTCATTTTAGATGGTTGGTGATTTGGTGACCTGCAAGTTATCTTTCTTCATGACAGTTGTTGTTTGGTTGTGTTCTTGAGCTTTGAGGCATTGACAAATGAAGATTTGATTTGAGGTGTTGGTGCAACTATTCTGGGTGATTCTAACATATTTGGTGGTGTCTCCTAATTGTTTCCTATTTGTTTTGACAATCCACATTGATCATTGTGTGATTTTTGGTGATTTCTATCAACTGGTTAAGATTTGAGTGTTGTTGGTGGTGTAACCTGTTGTGGTTGGTCCTTGTACGATTTTCGGTGGATATAATCATTTAGGAATTTGAAATAGGTCTATGCTATGTAATGTAAATCATGATATTGGTTTGGTGGTTGATTTATGTATCGTGTAATGGATTTTTTATATTTATGAGCTAAGGGTTAAGGGTTCAGCCGACGTTGCTATCAAGGTTGATGATTTGTATCTATAGGTGATATACTTATGTAATTTAGGTGTTGTTGTGATGTCTGCATTATCAGAGAGAGTTGTGTGTGAAAAAAAAGGGATATATCATTCAGTGAAGTGTTGTGGTGAGACAGTGTTGCAGGGAAGACAACTGTGCTTAACCGGAATTGTTATCGGGTATATCTAGATGCTACTATTGCACTTCATTTCTTCCGGATTGTAATCTGATAAATTTTGTAATTTAGTGAGACTTCCCTGAGGGTTGGAGCCTTCTGGGCGTATATCATTTTGGTAGTGTTCTTGAATGCATGTGTATTCCCATTGTAATATTTTCACATACTACTATAGAGTATTATCTTATTGTGGGTAGGTTCTCATCATGGTTTTTCCTTTAATCGGGTTTTCCACGTCAAAAATCTTGGTGTTGTATTGTGATGTTCATTTTGTTATCTTTTAGTTGCTCCAGTTAATTTATTCTTTGGTATTTGATTATCTAAATTTTGGTGAAGACTGATTCACCCTCACTCTTAGTCTTCCTTCTTGATTCCTTCTAACAATTGGTATCAAAGATAGATCGTCTGATAGAATCTTGATCGCTTGACGAGATCCAGGATGGCAACTCAAGCTATTCTTTTTAGGAAAGAAAGTCTGAGGTTTGATGGAAGCAACTATACTATGTAGAAGAACTGGATGGAAGTGCACTTGAAATGTCTTGGAGAAGATTACTAAGAATGTCTATGTTGTTCCTCAGAATGGACCATCCACTTCTGATGAAGTTAAGAAAGATGAATATAATATGAGAGTGAAGTAAGTGTTACTTAGTGCCCTAAGTGATTCTGAAATGACAAATGTAATGGAACTGTAGACCACGCATGAGATCTAGGTGAAGATTGAGATCCTATATGATGGTGATAGTGAAGTGAAAGTTCCCAAATTGCAAAGCTTGAAAAGAAAGTATGAGACATGAAGATGAGGTGAATGAACTTGTCCTTGGTATCAGGAATGCTAGTGGAAATATTGAGGAAGATGAGATTGTTGCTAAGGTGTTGATATATTCACCTCTTGCTTGTACAAACATAAGGTTGTTACTATAGATGAGACTCGAAGTGTGACTACTCTAAAAAGATATACATTAGCTAGAAAACTTGCTACATTTGAGCTAAGAGAATTTGGAGAATCACATGGAAAATCTGAGACAATATTTAAAGCATCAGCATCAGTTTCCAGTAAGGAGAAGTATGATCTTGGAGAATGCGGGATATCCAAGTATGAAAGAAAAAGAAGAGAGATTGCAAAGCAAGAGAGAGAGAGTGAGAGTGTGTGTGTGTGTGTGTGTGTGTGTGTGAGAGAGAGAGAGAGAGAGAGAGAGAGAGAGAGAGAGAGAGAGAGAGAGAGAGAGAGAGAGAGAACTTGATGAGCTTGAAGCATTGATTTCCCAGAGTTTTCCTAAAGGTGTTGGTAAGTATGATGGAAAAATGCCTTTGAAATGTTTTACTTGCAACAAGATAGGATATTTTGCCTCTAGATGTCTGGAGAGAATGGCTAAGTATGACATACATGATGAGTTTTATAAGTATGGTAGGAATGATAGATATGAGAAGCATGAGAACTATAATAAGCCTTATAAGTCTAACTAGAAGTTTAGGAACTAGAAGAACTATTATTATGATCTAGATGAAGGTATTAGAGATGAATAATCAGAAGGAGATGAAGTTGTGTTTATTGCCATTAAGGAAGATAGACAAGTGCCTATTGATTGCACTAGTTGTTCTGTTGAAGAAAAAGCTTTGGCTGCTAAGTTTGAAGAAAAGAGTGTATGGGTGATTGACATGTGTTGTTCACATTATATGACAGGTGATAAAAGAATATTTGTAATTATGAAAAAGTATGATGGTGGAATAGTCAAATTTGGATATGATAAAGCATGTGTAATCTGTGGGAGATGTTCTATTTGTTTTGATGGTAAGCATATCACTGATGATGTCTTGTATGTTGAAGGTTTGAAGCATAATATTTGAGTTTGGATAGATGGTTTACAAAGGTTATGATCTAGAATTCAAGGATGGTAAATGCAAAATATTGAGTGCCTCTGGTATACAGATTGTGTCTAGGACTAATAATGAAGGTAATATTTTTCATTTGAAGGCAAGTGAGAAAAGTTGTTTGATTGCTAAGATAGATGAGAGTTGGTTATGGTCTAGAAGGACATGTCATGTAAACTTTAATTTACTGATCAAGATTACTTCTACACATATTGTTAGAGATCTTCCTAAGACTATTAAAACTGTTAATCCGGTATGTAAGGAATGCGAACTGGGTAAGCAAACAAGAATTTCTTTTAAGAAAAAACCATATATATTAGATGGATTGCTAGATCTTAAGCATACTAACCTATGTGGACCTATAAATGTTAAAAGTGTGTAGGGTGATAGATACTTTATGCTGCTAATTGATGATTATTCTAGGATGATGTGGGTTGTCTTTTGAAGGAGAAGTCAAAAGCATTTGATAAATTTAAGATATTCAAAGCTAAAGTTGAAACAGAGTCTGGATTGAAGTTGAAGTGTCTGATATCTAATAGAGGTGGAGAATTTTATTTTAGTGAGTTCAATTATTTCTATGGGATGCATGGAATCAAAAGATAGTTTTTTGTGCCTAGAACCCCATAGCAGAATGTAGTTGTTGAAAGGAAGAACCATATTGTTTTGGATGCTAAAAGGACTATGTTGATTGAAGGAAATGTTTCAAATATCTACTAGAGAGAAGCCATTATTACTATAATCTACATATTTAACAGAGTTCATATCAAAGGTGATACCAGTAAGACGCCTTATGGGATTTGGTTTAGTCATGTTCCTACTATGAAATATTTCAAAATTTTTGGTAGAAAATGTTATATCAAGAGAGATAAAAATATTGGAAATTTTGATGCTAGAAGTGATGAAGGTATCTTTTTTGGATATTCCACAAAGAGTAAAGCCTACCAATGTTATAATAAAAGACTCAAAAAGATTGTTGAGAGTGCAATTATGAAGGTGGATGAGAATCTTGGAAAGGAGGTTAGAGCTTATGATGAAGGTCAACATGTTGTTTTAGCTCATATTCAGCATGAAGGACCTAAGTAGAATGATCCGGTAGATACATGAACTATTAATCCAGATGTTGTTGTCGGTGATGATGTGCAAGAATTTGAAAATCAAAAGACTTTGATGTATGTTAGATTAAATCACTCTGAGAATTAGATTATTGGTGATAAGAATACATGTGTAATGACTAGAAGAAGGTTAGCTGCAGAAGAGGTATGTTTGATATCCAAAGTTGAAGCTAAAGATGTTGTTGAAGCTTGTAAAGATGAGAATTGGATAAGGGCCATGGAAGAAGAATTAGATCAAATTGAGAAGAATAAAACTTGGGAACTTGTGTCTAGACTTAAGCATAAAAATGTTATTGGTACTAAATGGTTTTTAGAAACAAATTGAATGAAGTCGGTGAAGTCTAAAATAAAGTTAGACTGGTCTACAAAGGGTATTCGTAGCAAGAAGAAATAGATTATGAAGAAAATTTTGCTCTCCTTGCCAGAATTGAAGCTGTTAGGTTGTTACTATTGATGGTGTTTTCATGTACTATCTAGCATAGAATAAAATACCAAAGGTATTCTATCCTCTTTTGATAAAAGGACTCTCAAATCCTGAAGATCAACGAAGGATCACTTGAGATGACTCCAAGGTTCTCTTATGTTAGGTCTCAATGTGTCAGATAGCTTCAATGGTTTTGATGTGATTTGTTGTACCTACAAGGGGACTTACATTAAACACCTGAATGCTCGAAATTCTTTGGATATTATTGGAACATGGAACTTCACTGACTTGATTTTTTTTAAAAAGGAAAAAAGGATAAGGGTTGAAGAGAGGTCTAATTCTAACTCTAAGAATGTAAGAGCAATGGATGATCTTTGATGAAACTCTAAGTCTTGTTTCAACCCGCAACGAACATCTCCACAAGGCTAGTGTGATCTTCTAAGGATTGTTTTATGATTTTAAAATCACCACCACAAGCATAGATACCATATGTTGATGCATATCAATGAAGGAATGATAAATTGAAGTTAAGTATGCACTAATATAGATCCAGTTGACCATGCAAGGCACTTTACCATCAACAAAGTGCTAGTAGTATTGATATACAAATTTCACCATTGATCACACATAGTTCTTACATTAATTTAAATAACTCTAAATGAAATTGAGAAGTATAGTGACCATGCAAATTATTGAATCAACACATAGAATTCACCATTTCTTCAATGAAGTTTACATGTCTTTTGCAACAATGTCTTGGCAACAATCTTTGCCTTCTCTTTCTACTCTACTCTAAAATACTATCTATCTAATGTCTACTGACTACTAACTATTTTCTATTAACTACTAACCTTACAAATGATGAAATGAAGCCTTATATAGTGCTCTGATTACATTTAATGGCTCAAATCAATTTGAGATCAATGGCCAAGATTACAAGATAGAAACCCTAGTTAGGGTTTATTGAACCCATTAGAAAACATTTAATGCTTGGCCAATGATATGATTACATTTGATAGGACACATGCCCTTCTTAGAAAATTCAACCAATAAGTGACGAGGGTAGGTAACATTGAACTTCATGCCTTCTTGTGAAATAATGTGATTGGTTGTAATGATGACTAAGCACCACCTTATCTTGATTGATCTCTATAACTCATTGCATGTGTGAAAATGACTTAGGCATATCTCTTGATACTCAACATGCGTGAGCACTTGATGTGATGACAACTCCGCTCATGTCGATCTTCTAACTTTGATTAACTTTTCTGAAATGATTACATGCCTTGATCACCTCCATTCGCAATTACCTGCATTCGTGAGCTTTCACCTAGGTATATTGGTAAAGATTCTTGGATTTCCAAAGGAAATTCAAGATTGTAAAAAAAATCTTCTTGACTGTGTGACGCTGATGCATATGTTTGCTTTGATGTGTATAGTTTTTCGTCACATTGATTGCTTACATTAAATCCTGTCATCGCCTTCCTCGTCACACCTCGAAGTGCATGTCGTGCTTGGAGTGACTCCTATGCCTGCCTTGCATGAGCTTGTGATGTGATGATCCCATCAGTTGCTTTGTAGACACCTGGATTGTCGTCATATGCCGCCTTTGCGCTATCACAACTTTCATTTATCTGGATCATAGTGTCTCGCGCATTCAACGATGAGTTCGTTGCATTACACTGCTAAAGAGAAGCTGACTGCCTTGACGATGCCACTTTCCATTCGAAGGTCCTGTTGGCCTGGTGTAGAGCATGCCTTGAAATTTCTTCATGTTTATGCGTCCAAGGTTCGTGTCACCTATGCCGCCCCAATATGATATAATCTATGACTTGACGATGATACTCTTCGAGTCCTCCTTTATAAGCGCCTGCTGTAAACCTGCCATTATGTACCTGCGATAATTGTTTAAGTTAGTGTCACGTAATAATGGTTGATTGCAAATACGAATCAACTTTTAAAGCTAAGAATAATTGAATATATTAGAACAAAGCATCCTAAGGCAAAATCTTGTGAAAGAAATGAATAAGATGTTGAATCAGTCACAATATGAAGCCCGATTTTTCTCAAAATGAGAAACTCGTCTCAAATCTGCCATGCGATTTCAAAGAGAACTCATATATCAACATTTCCGCATTGTGACCATATGTATATATCTAAATGGCCGATCACTAGATAATATGCAAACCTTCAAAACTTACCCACCGGCTAGGCTTATGAGGTGACTCGAACCTACGTGGTACTATCAGAAAATAATAATCACATAAATGTAGTGACATTAGCAAGTAATAATATCTGTTTGGAGAAAGAAATTGATTTTGACAATAAAGTCACTATATGTCACTGATGTTTTACCAATAACATATTCACCTTCACAATACACAAAGGAGGAACTCTTGACCACATCCTACGAATAATGTGACAATTCTGGATCTCAGAGCAGAACTTGGAGTCGTGGGTATTTGAGGTCAAATTTGACGCATGGTGATCATCACTCCTTCCAAAATCGCTGTCAAAAGATAAGATCACCGTGTGATTTAAATTTTGACTGAACAGAATACGATCTAATAATGAAATAAAAATCGCTTCTTATGTACTGATTGAAGTCGCTATCCTCAAATCGCCAATTGTTGCCTCGCTGATTTCAAACGGTGAATTTTTTTATGCTTTCAATAGTTGATCCAAATTTGCGAGATGATCATTCCACTTCTTGTGCATTCGATGGTCTGAAAAAAACTGAGGTCCCGATACATAGAGATTTAGCGTGCTTTGAATACAATCGTCACAAGAATTTTGGCAATCCTCAGGTCTGCACCTTAAGCCGACACCTTAGAGTTCGAAATCATGAAATTAATAGCGTAGTCCTTGTATGACTTCATCTTCGGTTTACCATCTAGAGCCATGCATTCGTTGTTCATTTCATCACTGAGGTGATCAAACTTTACTATGTCTGTTGAATTCAGTATGGACTTTCTGTCTTCCTGATGATGCAGAGAGAAATATCGCTTTGATTTGATCAATGAAATGATCAAATTCAAACATATAACAGTGTCTAGGCCTGATAGAGGGGGTCGACATATGATAATAAATCATTTAGCCACCTCCGTTAATGTCGCTCCCAATCAAAATAAAGGGGTGAGCCGATTAGAGCACCAGTCACATAGTCGAATTACAAGGCTATGTATAGATTCGGAGCATTTAAAAAAAAAAATCGTTCCCGATAATCGATTATATGGCCCCATATATTAAATGATAGTCATCAATGAAAGGTTTGCAATCTGATTCATTAGTCATGGCGTTGGAGTTTGGATAGATACACTTGAGTGCCACTTTCATTTAATGCCTTTGATCGCCACTTCAACATCATTGCTTGATCCTTGACACCCACTTTGTAGTTACCATATCATAAAGGATTGATTTTAAACACTTGTAATTAAGCGGTGATCTCCATTTGATGCCTGCCAATCCTTATTTAAACCTTTTCATTACGTTTGCATCGATCATGGTATAAGACTTCATCGTGTGAGTTGGTGCCATTAAATATTTTTGCTTGTATAATCAGTGTTCTCCTTCGTGCATTGCTTCAATTCAATAACTTACATTGCCGACAATTCCATTGTTTGAAATATAACAATTCCAATGTTTGAACTACATCGTTTAATGCCCTCTTTTAGTTCTTTGAATTTTCAAGTGTATTATCGTTCACCACCTTCATTAAATATTTTCAAATCGACCATTGTTAAGACACATCGACCTTAAACACAAAATATCTCATATTGAATGCACCTTTATTGATCCATTGAGTCATCATGCTCAACTCAACGTGAGGATACGTCGCGCAATGCAAGTGTGGCAGATAGTACTCGTAAAGCGCTTGCGAGGTAGTATCATCTTTTTTTAATTGCATTCATTTTGCAACATCATCGCGTGACGCTTCTTGTTCATTTCTTCATTCTTCGTTCACCATGCAACATCTTTGTTAATTAATTAAGTTTTCAATGTGTGACACATGTGAGGCATGACAAGCATAACATTATTGCGCAAGAGTAAAACCTTCATGAAGCATATGTAAAAATCAATGATACACGCTAGAGTGATGTGCGATAAGCATATAACAATGATGCACAAAGAGAATGTGCGATGATAGCTATGCGGCAGCAACGCGACATCGCGACATCGTTGCATGATGACAACACGGCATCGCAGTGTAGTGACATCGTGACATCGCTTCGCGGCGGCAATGTAACATTGCTGCCCGGTGGCATCGCGACATTGCAACATCGCTGCGCGATGGCATCACGACATCGCTGAACGACGACAACACAACATCCCTAGTTAGCAACATGGTGACATATGTAAACCCAACGCACGACGTATGTAAACGCAATGTGTGACGTATGTAAATGCAATGCACAACGTATGATCATGCCTTAGATAAAAAATTAATTTTTCAAAAGTTTTAAATATTGAAATTTTTAATTTTTTGGATTTTTCAATTTTTTTTATTGTTTTGTATTTTTTTAATTTTTTTTTTTTTTGTATCTTTTGAATTTTTTGTTTTTTTTTTAATTTTTTATTTTAAGACTCTAACTGTAAACCTTGCTAGACTAAGACACTTTATTTGCAACTAGGCCTAAAAAAGTAGGGGTCCCCATTTGCAATGGGACAATGTGTGATTTGGTCACAACAGTTACTTGCTTATGCTACTTATAAAGATTTCAAGGTATATCAGATGGATGTCAAATCTACATTTTTTAATGATGATCTAGAAGAAGTCTACATTGAACAACCTGATGGATTTTCACTGTCGGATGATGATGATATTGTATGCAAGTTGAAGAAAGCACTTTATGGACTAAAACAAGCTCCTAGAGCTTGGTAAGATAGATTAAATAAATACTTGTTGAAATTAGGATTCACTAAAGGTGCTACTAATATTAATTTGTACTTTAAAATTGAAAATGATAACATTATGATTGTTGAAGTCTTTGTTGATGACATTATTTATTGTTGATGACATTATTTTTGGTGGTGATGATGATATGAGTATGAAGTTTGCTAGTGATATGCAAAAGGAATTTGAAATGTCTATGATCGATCACATGAAATTTTTCTTAAGTTTGCAAATTGCACAAACAGAGAAAGGTATCTTTATATCTCAAACTAAGTATGTGAAGGAATTGTTGAAGAAGTTTAGACTAGATGATTTCAAACCCCGATTGGAACTCCTATGCTGATTGGTTGTAAATTGTCTAAAAATGATGAATCTCCTAAAGCTAATCAGACTTTGTATAGATCTATGGTTAGTGGACTATTATATCTTACTCAAACTAGGCCTGACAATATGCATGTTGTATGTATGGTTGCTAGATATCAAGCTGATCCAAAGGAAAGTCATGTTACTGCTATTAAAAGAATATTCATATATCTAAAGGGAATAGTGAATTATGGTTTATGGTATCCTAAGAAAGATGATTTCATGTTATGTGCTTACACTGATGTAGATTGGGTAGGTGATGTAGATAACCGTAAGAGTACTACCAGTGGTGCATTCTTTTTGGGTAAGAAGTTGGTTTCATGGGATAGCAAGATATCAAAATTATTTATGATGAGTTTATTGTCATATACTGTGATAATTTCATTCCTATGAACATGTCAAAGAATCCAGTACAATATTCAAAGACTAAGCATATATCAATCAAATACAATTACTTGAAGGAGCAAGTCAATGAACAAAAGGTGAAGATGGAATATGTATCTACAAAGGAACAAATTGCTGATATTTTTACTAAGCCTTTACCTGTAGATACATTTGTCTACTCGAGAGATAAGATAGGGGTAACCACCTCTCCTGATGAGAACTAGATTCATTGAGTTGCATCGATCTGATGGATTTCAGAGCTTTGTTCTTGTTATCCAAGTTGATTTGTTAGTGTTGCTCCTCTACTTGAGTAGTCCGTTGATTTGGTTGTGATAGATTCATGTGTTTTGATGGAGAGAGATATGTGTTTGATTTTCTCTTTTTGTTGAGCTTTAGCATTGATGTCAAAAGGGGAGGGATGATGTGAAAAACTACATTATCTATCCTGATCTTAGAGGGAGTTTGTCAGTGATATCTTCTTTCTTTGCATTGACTATTTTTCACATTCATATGTTGCCATCAATGCCAAAGGGGGAGATTGTTGTGTTGATGATATACTGAGATTTTTGGGAGATTGTTGTAGTCTATTGGATTTGGTTGTTGGACTTTGATATGTTTTTTTTATTGATTTCAACATATTTCTATGAGTTTTTTTGGTGAGCTTGTGAAGATTTTCTGATCCGGTTTGTTGTTGTTTGGTTACCAGGTCCTACTGTTCCTATTGGTATTCTTGTCGGTATTGTCTCAGGTATATTTTGGTATGATCAGATATTGTGTTGATACTTTGGGATGTTGTATGGGATGATCTTGTGTATCTTCATTTTGGATGGTTCGTGATTTGGTGACTTGCAAGTTATCTTTCTTCGTGATAGTTGTTATTTGGTTGTGTTCTTGAGATTTGAGGCATTGACAAATTTGATTTGATTTGAGGTGTTGGTACATCTATTTCTGGTGATTTTAACATGTTTGCTAGTGTCTTCTAATCATGTCCTATTTGTTTTGGCAATCTACATTGATCATTGTGTGAGTTTTGGTGATCCCTATCAATTGGTGATGATTTCAATGTGTCTGGTTGTGTAATGTGTTGCAGTTGATCCTGGCATGAATTCTGATGGATATGATCATTTGAGAATTTCAATTAGGTTCATTCTATGTAAAATAAATTATAATATTGGTAGGGTGGTCGATCCTTGTATCGTTTAATGTAATTTTTGTATCAATGAGCTAAGGGTTGAGGGTTTAGCCGACCTTGCTGTCAAGGTTGATGATTTGTATATATAGGTGATATACTTATGTAATTAAGGTGTTGTTGTTATGTCTGCATTATTAGAGAGAGTTGTGTGTGCAAAAAAGAGACATATAATTTGGTAAAGTATTGCCATGAGATTGGTGTTGCAGGGTAGACAATTGTTCTTAATTGGAACTGTTATCAAGCATATGTAGATGCTACTATTGTAGTTCATTTCTTCTGAATTGTAGTGCAAGTAATTTAATAATTCAGTGAGACTTCCCTGAGGGTTGGAGCCTTCTAGAAATATATATTTTTGGCAGTAAGCCTAGGCAGTGTCCCTGAATGTATGTTCATTCCCCATTGTAATATTTTCACATACTACTACTACAGAGTATCATCTTATTGTGCGTAGGTTCACACCATGGGTTTTCCCTTAACCGGGTTTTCCATGTCAAAGATTTTGGTGTTGTGTGATGTGTTGTTCATTTTCTTATCTTTTAGTTGCTGTAGTTTATCAGTTTATGCTTTAGTATTTGATTTTCTGATTTCCGATGAAGACTGCTTCACCCCCTCTTCTCAATCTACCTACTTGATTGTTGCTAACATCAACATGATACTTAACCTTGTAAATCCATTTGACACCAATTACTTGTTTTCCCTTAGGAAGTTGCACTAACTCTCATGCATTATTTTTTTCAATTGTGTGCATCTCTTCATTCATAGCATCAATCCATACTTGTTCTTTAACTGCTTCTTCATACATAGAAGATTCAACTTAAATCAAACTCAAAAAGTAAAAATTGAAATTTTTATTCATATTAGAGCTCCTTTCATAAATTTCATACTGTAGCGTCGTAAATTGTACGCACTTGCTAAAGCAGTACAATTTCACACCTAGTTTAGCACCCGCCTTGGCGCATTTTGCATTTTGCATTGCATTTCCCCTTTAGCACTTAATTAATTAAATTAATTAGGTCTAAGGTTCTATTTTATCATCTCCCATATCATAAAGTTGGGCCCTTTTCATTAAAGTGTGCCCCTTTCATTTTATTCCTCCAATACATCATTTAATCAAAAACCCTAATTAGGTCCTATTTTGAACTTGGGGGCTTGATTTCGGGGGTCAAAATATCTCAAAATCAGCTGTAACTTCAGGATTCGCTCTAAAATCATCATATCCGACGGCCCTGAAAATTTGGTGAAAAGTTGTCGGGACCATGGCGCCTGGCGTGCACATGGTGCCGGACATTTTTCCCAAAATTTTAGGAGCACGATCTAATCATAAAATAAAGCTTAACCCCAAGAAATTGGCAAGAGATTCAATCTCTAGGTCGGCCAAAAGTTGAAATTAAGACCTAGGGTTTCATATATAAGAGCTCTCTTTCTTCATTTGAAAGGATCCGAATTTTTGGTTTGAGGGACTTTCTATGTAGTGAAAGAGCAGATCTTTGAAGAATTCAACAACATTCAAGATCCATTCATCAAGCATTCATCAATTTCATTCATCCATTTAGGGCTTTGAAGACATTGAAGAGCAATAGGGGATTACGGACTGAAGATTGGCTTGTACCCCTCCCTTGGGGTTGGGTATGATTTCATGTTGTTTTCATGTCTTTGCATAAGCCTCATTATATCATTTGTATTCATGCTTTAGATCACTTTGCATCTTCATTTGGAGCATTTACATTATCATTTACAAGCAATTAGGGTTTACTTTCTAGGTTGCTCTAGTTTGCTTACTTGCATTTTAGGATCTTACACAAACACAAGGTCTGCACACACATTACTTTCACAATACAACTTGGCTATTTGTGGAGGTGGAAATCACCAAAGCGGGGGTTTGACTAAGGTAAAACCCTATATAGCCGCCCACCATACCTTTTCAGATATAAGTGTAGGTTTCGGGATTCGGACGACGCCGCAAGTTGCAAATCTGACAGAAGCAGACGGAGACTGAACAACACACCAAATTTCAGAGCAAAAGACTAGGACAGAGGCATGGGGCACCCTGGTCCGGCTAGGACAGGGGCGCTGGGTGCCCTGGTCCCTGGGACAGGGGCGCTGGGCGCTCTGGTCCTTCTGTCAGACAACAAGTTTCAACATTTTTCCGACAGCTTTTCAGGTTGCAAAACAGCAGTTTCAGGAGCAGAATCAGGACAGTGGTTCCCGCGCCCTCGTCCCAAACATTTTCACTCAAATTTTAACTCTGGGTACGCATCTGCATTCTTGTCTTGTCCTTGTGTTTACAGCTTTCCATTATTTAATCTTAATTCTGCAATCTTATTACTAGTTCATACTTACACTTTAGGGTTAATAGTTGAACTTGCATCATTCTATCTATCATTTGCAACAAAGGAATAGAAATCCTAATAGGTAGCCCATGGCTCTCTCTTCCACAAAAAGAAGTAGCCAATTGTGTGATACCTCTAGGCTCTTTCGTATTCCACAAGTGTGTGATTGAAAGTGAGATTAGGGTATGTTTGCTTAGTGTCACTTTTTCCCCCACACATTTTGGTGAACCCGACGTGAATTCCAGTCTTCTCTAATTCTGATTTATGTTTTCAAATTTGAGTGTTTATGCTATTTCAAATTCAAATTTGTATTTACAAGTTTTAATTTCTTGCAAGATTCAAAAATCTAGAGGAAATTTTTGCTAAAACCTTAATTTTTCAATTCAAAGTTGAACTTGTGGATAGCTTAATTGGGATCAATAATTTCAAATCTGATTTAGGAACTCATTTGAATCATAAATTTCATTTTCTAAATCTACATTCTAAGTGCTTGCATTGGTTAAAATTAAACATTTCCTTCTATTTTGCATGTGTTATCATTTGAAAGAGGAAAATTGTTGTCATGATGCATTCATTTCATAGATGTGATAATGAGTTAGCTTCCCTTGTTTCAATTTTTCCTTCTCCTAAACAACCTCCCCCCATCTATAACAACATTTTAGTGCCTAAAAGAGTTGCTACCGATCCCTTGGAGACTCTCCCATGCTCTAAGGATGAAGACTTTAAGAGTGATCTTGACAATTCTCCTAAAATGTGCCCTTCCTATTTAGCTATCCTAGAGGAAGAGAATGATATCATAAACACCTTTCTTAATGTTACTTCACCTTCCCTACATGATGTCTCTCTAAGTGAAAATGCATTGATGGACATTGACTTATTTTCTCCTAAAGTTGGTCCTTCCAATGGGGGCATGTTAGTGCAACAAGTGGTTATGAACACTTCTTTCAAAGATCTCCTTCCTAAGCATGAATCTTTGGAGAAATATGTCCATGTTCCTCCTAAAAAACACTCCCTTCATGAGGATCCTTTTGTGCAAGAAGATGACATTATCCCTACATTTCCTAGTGATGGCATTTCCTTTTCCAACAAAATTCCCACTAGAGATGATGAATTAATGATAAATGCTTACCCTTCTCCTAAAGTTTGTCTTACCCATAAGCATCCCTTAGAGAAAGAAGATGAAATAATAAGAAATTTCCTTAATTCTCTCTCCCCTAAAGATCATATTGAACATATTTTGAGGAAAGAGGATGAGTTTAACACATCTATTGATGCTCTCCCTCCTAAGGATGAGGAATTAATAAACAATGTTATCTCCTCTCCCGAAATTGACAATACTTCAAACATTCCTTTCAACAACCTCACTATTTGGGATGAACCATTAGAAGAAGGTATAGATTATTCTCTACCCCTAGCAAAAGGGGATGAAATCAAGATTGAAAACTCCCTTGATAGTTTCTCACCTTCCTTGAATCTCAATCATTCTCCCTCTAAAAATAAAGCATCTCCCTCTCCTCAACTTGGTTCTACTCATAAGGATACCCTAGTTCAAATCAAGATGGTTAACATCTCTTTCAAAGATCTCCCTCTCAAAAGTGAGACTTTAGAGAGTAATGTTGATCCTTCTCCTAGAGAGTTCATTCCCCATGTAGATCCTTTGATGATAGAGGATGATATGACCTTTCCTAGTATTACCTTTCCTACTAGAACATCAATGCCTACCCCTTGTCTCTCTCCTAAAATTGATTTAATCCATGATGAGATTTTAGTGCAAGAGAAGACTATCAACAATTCTTCCAACACTTTTGTTCATTCCTCTAAACCATCCTCAATTAATTTGATACATGTGAATGAAACACCTAACAAACCTCTCTTCACTATCCAAGGTGCCTATCCTTCTCAAAATTCTCAACCTTTAAATAAGCCTATCTTAGTGGTCCAAGGTGGTTATGATAATGATTCTTTTTGCACTCCTAAGAAACCTATTATTACTGTGCAAGGAGGTTATTCTACTAAGAGCCCTTATGAGTATGCTAAGCAATTGACTAGAGAGAGTTATCATGCGATTGCCCATACCTATAACACAAGAAACAATAGGCAACCTAATCCTCCTCCAGTTATCCCAACTTCACTTCCTCCTTCCCAACCTATTCTTCCTCAAGCTCCTCGTATTTCACAAATGCTTAGTAAGGACTATGATCTCATAGAACAACTTAAAGCTACCCCTGCTAAGATATCCCTTTGGGATTTGATTCAAACTTCTTCCGCTCATCACGGGATGTTACAAGATGCCTTGAAAGATCTGAATGTTCCTCCACCAAATACATCTAGTAATATAGTGTCTTTGGTTAACTCTGTGATGAATCCTAAAGCTCAAATTGTGTTTACTCAAGATGAATTGCCTACTAGTGAAATTCAACATCAATATGATCCCTTGATGATTGTGGTTATCATAAATGACACTGCTATAAGACGAACACTGGTAGATAATGGTTCTGGCCTTAATGTGTGTAGCATTAATCTATTGCATAAGATGAATGTGGATACATCCCTTATTGAGCCCGACTCTCGTCCCATTCAAGGCTTTGATAATGTGGCTAAGTCTTCATTAGGTATTATCACCTTACCCATCACAGTGGGACCTGTTACTCTGCCTACTCCTATCCATGTTATGTTGGGAAATCTAACATACAACTTGTTATTAGGGAGACCTTGGATTCATAGTATGCAAGCTGTTCCCTCTACATTGCATAGACAAGTTAAATTTATTTATAATAATAATACATATACCTTGATAGGTGATACTAATTTTCAAGCTTGTTTGCAAACATCTACTTCCAAAGGGAGTTCTTCTAAGCCTTCCTCTTCTAGTGATGACTCGTTAAAAAAGATACCTATGGATGAATCATCACCCTCTGATAATCAAAATTCTTTAGATGAGTCTAAAGTTCCTGAAGAAGATTCTTCTCAACTTGAATCTACACATGAAAAGGCTTTTGATCCTAAGAAGGTTTTCGCAGAAGACGATTGGGGATCTCTTGATTTCAATCCCACCTTTGTAGGTGAGTATAGGGTTCCTCCTAGAGAATTTAAAGTTAAAAAGAAGGAAGAAACTAGAGATCAATCAGTCTTACCTGAACCTATGAGCAATAATTTTGTGGCCACTTCTCAAACTTCTTCTCCTCACACCTCTAATTCTGAAGAATTTGATTCTTTGTCTTATGAAAAACCACCTTTTCTTTCTGAAATGGCTAATCGCTATGGTCATGGTTTTCATATTTTGGCTAAGAGTGGCTATAGTGGAAATGGTTGTGGCGCAAATGAATAAGGAATTAAAGTTCCTTTAGAACATAACATGCATGAATATTCATTTGGACTTGGATATAATCTTTCTAAGCCCACCAAAGCATCTAAAAGACCATCTCTCAATGTGAATGCTATATTTAGTGGTGATGATGATCTCACTTCAACTAAATCATCTTCTACTTCTATCAACTCTCATTCCCCTCATAAGGAAATCTTGGCGATGAACAAATCTCTTTATGACTCCCCTCAAATTTCTAAATCCAATTATGAATCTTTATCTTCTATTCATCATAAAGTCCTTTCCTCCAAGGATAAGGCTTTAATAAATTACACTCATCCCTCTTCTAAGATTTCTTGTGACTTTTCTTCTTCAATTTTTATCATTTTATACATGTTTTTGATCTCACTTATAGTTGAGCATTTAACATGTCATATTCAAATACCTCATTCAATCTATCATGTCTTTAAATAACATTAATGGCTATTATGTTGCTCATCATTATGTGACATTGGTAGCTCATTTACTGGGGGCTCATTGTCATTCATGATGGTACAATTTCAAGTGCAATCATATTTTTGAAGCAACATAATAGCCTAATTTTTCTATGTTATCTCTTGCTCCTATGGGGTAATAGTGTGGAAATATTGATCACCTTTTCTTTAGAATCCTCTTTTCCTAGATATGGGAGAAGATGTGTATTCTCTTTCTTATCCTACCCACTTCTTGTGGGGAGCATTTTACATACACTAATGTCTTGCAATTTGCTTATGTCTAGATCTCTCCCTAGAATATTGTGTAAGTCCTTCTCATTATCCTTATCCTTGGGAGGCAATGATCTTTCCTTATTTTTATCTAAGGATCCACTTTTTCCTATTTTGTGGATGGTGTGAACTTTATTACTTGATGTTATTCCTTGTATGCATTTGTTGTTGTTTGTTCAAGGATTCTTTCTTACAAGGGGTGTAAGTCCTTGACTACAACCTCTTTTGCACTTGGTAAAATACATCCATAATGAATTCACTCTCCCAAGTGGGTTAAAAAGAGCATCATCCTTCATTAAGAATCACTTTCACCTCGCAAAAGAAGGAAGTATTGCATTCTTATTCTCTTCTTTGTCTTATTCTAGAAGGTGTTATATTTGTCTAAAACAATTCCTCTCGGGGATAGGTGTCCTTTGTACAAAGATCTCTTTCCCTCTAAGGATCTCCTTTACACATACTACAAGATATCCCTTTTCAACCATCTTATCCTTTCTTAAAGAGTGCAAAACTCTCTTGCTTGGATCTATGACATTGTTGCATTTTTGGGGTATCTTCTTTTGTGATGAAGGTAGGTATCCTTGTTCTACTTTGCTTATGACATAAACATTACACTTTTTGAGCAATGGGTCATTCTCGGAACCAGAGCACAGACTCTTCGAGTGAGATGTCTCCATTTTTCTTTTATGCAAGGTGATTATTCTCGGAACTAGAGCACAGACTCTTAGAGCGAGATGTCACACTTTTGTACTATACATATACAGGTTGTATCATACTCGGGCATAGACTCCTATGAGGTGCTTCTAACCTCACTTACACACACATGGACGAGGTTGAGTGGAACTAGCAGCATAAGGCTAGACTTTCTCACTCTCCTCCCTTACATGGATCACCTAGACAGACTCTAGGGGCTAGTTTTCCATGTCCTTTTTCTCATGGATCACCTAGACAAGATCTAGGGGCGAGAAGTCCATGTTTTCTCTCTCACTATTCTTCTCATGGATCACCAATGTGTGTATTCATGCTTTTTTTCCTTTCTTTTCTTCTCTTTGCATTTTGTTTCCATTTACATCCTTCATCTTGTGTTAGAGAACTCTCAAATCCTCACACTCTTTGTTGTGTTGGAATTGAGATTTAGTCCTCTTTGTTACCAAATGATTCTCCATTAGTTTTTGATCTCATATCAAATCTTCTTGTGAGCATTTGTCATCAATATTCTTTAACAATTCGAAGTGGTAAACATGATACCCTATTTCAACTCACTAAAATTAGCAAGCCGAAACAGGGGGGGGCATATAGCTACCCTCGAATTTTCATCACTTTCCTTAGTAAGCATTAGGTGATTTTGTGATCTAACATGTGGTTTTGTAGGTTGTGGTTCCTAACTGTGTACTGCAGATACCGCTGGGGGCTTCGTTCGACAGACTTATGGATATATCCTTTTTTCAAATAATGTTTACTTTTCTGTACTTTAGCTTGCATATGCACGTAGTGTTCATATGACTGCTAAAGTGGGGGCTAAATGTAGCATCGTAAATTGTACGCACTTGCTAAAGCAGTACAATTTCGCACCTAGTTTAGCACCCGCCTTGGCGCATTTTGCATTTTGCATTGCATTTCCCCTTTAGCACTTAATTAATTAAAATTAATTAGGTCTAAGGTTCTATTTTATCATCTCCCATATCGTAAAGTTGGGCCTTTTTCATTAAAGTGTGCCCCTTTCATTTTATTCCTCCAATACATCATTTAATCAAAAACCCTAATTAGGTCCTATTTTGAACTTGGGGGCTTGATTTTGGGGGTCAAAATATCTTGAAATCAGCTGTAACTTTGGGATTCGCTCTAAAATCATCATATCCAATGGCCCTGAAAATTTGGTGAAAAGTTGTCGGGACCATGGCGCCCGGCGTGCACATGGTCCCGGACATTTTTCCCGAAATTTTCGGAGCACGATCCAATCATAAAATAAAGCTTAACCCCAAGAAATTGGCAGGAGATTCAATCTCTAGGTCGGCCAAAAGTTGAAATTAAGACCTAGGGTTTCATATATAAGAGCTCTCTTTCTTCATTTGAAAGGATCCGGATTTTTGGTTTGAGGGACTTTCTATGCAGCGAAAGAGAAGATCTTTGAAAACTTCAACAACATTCAAGATCCATCCATCAAGAATTCATCAATTTCATTCATCCATTTAGGGCTTTGAAGACATTGAAGAGCAATAGGGGATTACGGGCTGAAGATTGGCTTGTACCCCTCCCTTGGGGTTGGGTATGATTTCATGTTGTTTTCATGTCTTTGCATAAGCCTCATTATATCATTTGTATTCATGCTTTAGATCACTTTGCATCTTCATTTGGAGCATTTACATTATCATTTACAAGCAATTAGGGTTTACTTTCTAGGTTGCTCTAGTTTGCTTACTTGCATTTTAGGATCTTGCACACACACAAGGTCTGCACACACATTACTTTTACAATACAACTTGGCTATTCGTGGAGGTGGAAATCACTAAAGCGGGGGTTTGACTAAGGCAAAACCCTATATAGCCACCCACCATACCTTTTGAGATATAAGTGCAGGTTTCGGGATTCGGACGATGCCGCAAGTTGCAGATCCGACGGAAGCAGACGGAGACTGAACAACACACCAAATTTTAGAGAAAAAGACCAGGACAGGGGCATGGGGTGCCCTGGTCCTGCCAGGACAAGGGCGCTGGGCGCCCTGGTCCTTCTGTTCGACAGCAAGTTTCAGCATTTTTCCAATAGCTTTTTAGGTTGCAAAACAGCAGTTTCAGGAGTAGAATCAGGACAGTGGCGCCCGCGCCCTCGTCTTAAACATTTTCACTCAAATTTTAACTCTGGGTACGCATCTGCATTCTTGTCTTGTCCTTGTGTTTACAGCTTTCCATTATTTAATCTTAAATCTGCAATCTTATTACTAGTTCATACTTACACTTTAGGGTTAATAGTTGAACTTGCATCATTCTATCTATCATTTGCAACAAAGGAATAGAAATCCTAATAGGTAGCCCGTGGCTCTCTCTTCCACAAAAAGAAGTAGCCAATTGTGTGATACCTCTAGGCTCTTTCGTATTCCACAAGTGTGTGATTGAAAGTGAGATTAGGGCATGTTTGCTTAGTGTCACTTTTTCCCCCACACACATACCTTTTAGGAAGAGCTTGGACTAGTTGCTCTACTTGAGTTATCAACCAATGGTGTGCTATTTGGAGAACTTAGTGGACTAGATCTTGGAGGGTTCATGCTTAGGCTATTGTTGGAGCTTGAACTTCCACTTAAGCTTGTGGGGAGAGGAGGAACGTGATCATCCTTGATACCCTTGATGAGTGATGTGGTTTGTTGAATACCTTTCATCTATTTCCATACTCCGCCTTCATTAAAAACCACATCTTGACTAATGATCCATTTCTTTGGGTCAAGATTATAGAATTTCTACCCTTTAGTTGCATCAAAATAGCCCACAAATATTCAAAGATGAGATTTTGCATCCGACTTCTCCCACTTTTGATTTGGAACATGAACATAGGCTGGACAACCAAATACATGAAAGTGAGCCAATGAAGGCTTGTGACCACTCCAAGCTTCCTTTGAAATCATATTCTTAGCCAACTTTGTAGGGTTTCTATACAATATGTATATTTTAGTGGCTACTACTACTCCCCAATAGAAATTGGGAATATTTTTAGACTACATCATTCTTCATTACATCTCCATAATGGTATAATTCTTCATTTCGATAAGTCTATTTTGTTGTGGGGGGGCTATGATAATTATTTTGATCCCATTAGTGCTACAAAAGCTATAAAACTTTTTGGAATTAAATTATACCCCTCTCTCTACTCTGAGTATTTTGAAAGAATACCCACTTAACTTCTTTGTCAAAGCCTTGAAGTCTTGAGGCATGTCAAATTATTTTAAATTTGTTTGAGAAAATAAACCCACATGTGGTATGAGAAATTATCAATAAATGTCAAAAAATTTAGATTATTTCCCAAAGATTCTTCTTGTATGTCACCATAGATATTAGCATGCACAAGCTCAAGATGGGTATTTTCCCTTCATTATTTGTTCACTAGGAAGCTATCCCAATGTTTCTTTCCAAGTGCACACCTTGAGTACATTTCTTCTTTTTCTTGAATTGTTTGGAGTTCTCTCACCATATTATTCTTTTGAAGCAAACTTAGTCCTTATAAATATAGATGACGATATCCCTTATAAGGATCCCTTTACACTTGTTGAAATATATCTCTTTTACAACTCTCTTCCTCGCTTAAACATCACATCCTTTACAAGGATCTTTCTTTTGAGCTTTGAACACATGTATGTTTATTGAGTATATCTCCTTGGTATTTAAGTCTGTTTAACCTTGATGTGTTTTCTCTACCTTCCTTAAGATGTCAAAATGAAAATATGTTGACATCTTAAGAGGTGCACACAAGGCCTCCTTTTTTCTTATGGTAATTCATTGATGTGCCCCCAGAGTGGTGATGTTGTGCCACATAGTGCTTCTTGGGGAATATTTATCAATATTTAAACTATTGTTCATGGTCACCTTGTATAGCATGGCTTGGTAGTGTGATTGTTGAACTTTCCACACCTACTCAGACATTGATTACCTAGTAAAGCATGGATTGCTAGCAAGACTATTTTCTTGCACTCCATGAATCACCAAACATAACACACCTTTTTGGTTAGTGAAATTCATTCCTTCTCCTCACGTCAATTAGTGAGAATCCCTATTATTTCTATGCGTCCACTTGTACTTCATTTTAATGCTTTAATTTAGCATTGTAGATGTATAAAAATGACCATATTCCTAAATGAATATTTTATGTTCATTTCTCTATTTGATTAAATCCAATTTAATTAAATTATCCACCTTCCTCTATTTAATTAAGTAAATTAGTCAATTTATTTAAATTAAATTCACTATACCCATTTAATGAATAAATCATTTTATTCAATTAAATCCCCCCTATCCACTTTTAATTAAATTCAAATTTAATTAAGTAGTTATCCTAAAATTGAATAAATCTAATTTATTTAATTTCTCCAAATTGCAACCAAATTGAATTAAATTACTTTATTTCAATTAAATCCTACTATCCCTCCATCCACTTGCAAAATCCCAAACCCCTTTCTAATCCCTTCTAGAATCTTCTAATCGCTTCTAATTAGCCTAACCCCTCCTCTAAACTTTGTCACATCCCTAAGCAAAGGGTAGTCACTTCTCAAACCCTCAAAGTCTTTGATAACCATTAAAGACTTTCAACCTTCAACCACTAAATGGCTCAAAGTCTTTGAAAACCATTGAAGGCTTTCAACCTTCAACCACTTAATCCCCAAAGTCTCCAATAACCATTAATGGTTAACTCAAACCCTCCTACATGGTTAAAACATTTGTTTTTACTCAACCTTCATCCAACCCAAGGGTCTCATCAGGCCATTAATGCTTTGACCATGATTATCTCTTAATCATTTGCACAAAGGTTTATCCTTGGATTAACTCTTAATCCAGCGGGTAATCTTAATTTAGACTTGACCCTTAGCCTCTAGATAACCATGAGGTCTTCTCAAGCCTTTAATGCCTCCAACCTCTTCTCTCAACCCAACCCTACATTGACACTTGTCACCATTTCATTAGTGCCAATTGTGCACATGGATCCCCAACTTTCAAACTCAGCCCTTGATTAAACCATTCAATCCTTACCATCCATTGCCCTGTTTATGCTATAAATAGAGCTCTCATTCCTTCATTTTCAACAATCATCCTTCAAATTTGTAGCATCACACTTATGCTCAAATATATTTAAGCTTTCATTTCATATATGCTCATCATTTAGCCTCTCTTTAAATCAGGAATTAGACTAAATATGCATGTTAGAATAATTTCTTTATCATTTTAGTTCAATCACAGACTAAATATAGTATGCTAGGATAGTATTCATACTAATCTTGTCATCTTATCATTTAGTTTATTGCATTTTAAAATCATACATATCTCATAATGCATTTCATCCTAAAATCTATCAAAGCATCCCTCGTTCTTGCATTTTCCATCCCTAAACCATTTTGCTCAGTGATCTGAGAGAAAAAACATTGGTTTGAGGGACATTGTAAGATAGAGAACCATGGGACCAACCTTGGGAAGCTGAGTGATACTTTATTACTCCATAGCTTGCACCAAGAAGTCCTATGTGTGTGTGTGGAGTAGTTTCTAACATTATTTTCACATATTGAGTTTTATCAGCCCACTTTTCCCGCATACATTTTTGGCGCCCA
The DNA here is from genome assembly GCF_030272615.1 of Cryptomeria japonica. Taxonomy (NCBI): domain Eukaryota; kingdom Viridiplantae; phylum Streptophyta; class Pinopsida; order Cupressales; family Cupressaceae; genus Cryptomeria; species Cryptomeria japonica. The sequence continues at coordinate 802,067,251 of NC_081411.1, read as the reverse complement.
CCGTGGGGCTTGACCCCAAATAAAAAATCGGTTTTTCAAACTAATGACTTTTGTAGGTCTGCGGGAAACAGGAATCGGCACGTTGGAAACATTCCCTAGCACATCTGGTTAACAATCTAGCGCATCCCGCTTACTGTTTAGCGCGTGGGCTCTATACTTTGGTGCATGAAGATCTTTCTTTAGCACATAACTTCCACTAATATTTTCTTGTATGTCTTAACGCGGGCGAAACACAGAGTAGCGCATCCATCCCACATTTCAGCGCTTATAGGTCATCATCCAGCGCGTGCTATTCAAACGTTAGCGCATCAAATCTCCAATTTTCCTGTAGGTCTCAGCGAGAGAGAGAAAAAGACAGAACAATGCTTCCAAAATATAGAGTAGTGCATTTAGTAAACAAAGTAGTGCATCAAGTGTATATCATAGCGCATGTAGTCTGTTATGTAGCGCATCCAAGATAGAAACAAAAATTGTAACCGGGATTGAAATTTTAGACTTGTTGAAGTCCACAAAATCCTCTGTTTTTCTAACTACTATGGTGGTATTTTGTAGGATTTCTAACATTTTATTGCAGGGGGAAGCTGCAGGGGATGGCTCTCGAAAAGGAAGGAATGCAACCATTTTTTTTAGAACTATAAATTGTTTAAATTTTACTAGCTTGTTCAAGTTAGTTAAAATTTAAAGTCTTTTTAATTCTAGTTAAAAAATAAAAAATAAAAAATTGAACTCACCTTACTTTGGGTTGTAAAACGAACCACAACACAAACAATTTTCATTTTTGCAACAAAGGGATTTAAAACAAACTTCACCATCCTTTGGTGCATAAAAGGATTCACTTCAAATTTCTGTCAAGTAAAAGAATCACACAAGTCCAGAGTCAGTTACAACTAAAGAGGGAAGCTCTTCCCCTTTTAGCGATTTCTTTTGCTGACCAAAACATCGAATTTTCTTTGTTGACCATTTCTTTTTCATAGATCAGACAATCATTGCTTTGAAAGGATAAAACAAACACCATGTGTTTGTGGAGCAACATCTCCACATAGATTTTAGCAAATCACTGATTTGAAAGGATAAAATAAACCAAATTGATTGCTTTGTCTTGAAAGTGGAAGGAATATGCTCTCCCCTTAACTGGGTGACCAAAAATCCAAACAACTCTTACAGCTTTCTTTAAATTCAAGCAATAAAACCTTTAGCAGGCCTGCCTTCCCGAGGAGTTGGAATCAACTCTTAAAGCCATTTATGGCCGGTGTGAAGAGAACGACCTAAGTGGGGAATGACTTTGATGCCAAGAATTCCAACCCACTATAATCAAATGTGGGAAGTGATGAAAGTCCTTTTCAACGGTTGCACGTAGTGATTAGCCTTCCCCCAGTATCCTTAAGATATGTAAAGCCTTTGTTCTAAAGGTTGGGAAGCCTCCTGAGGGAGGTTATCACTGACGGTCGAACGGGAAGCCTGATTACGAACCATAGAAATAGCAACTTTGAGCCGAGTCAGTAACCAGACATTTATAACATCATAGTGCAAGGGTGGGGAAGAATCTGCCCCCAAGATTACTCACCATATATCTCCCAAGATAACTACTCAACTGTGGAGCGATTCACTTTGGGTTAATTTCTGGCAAAAGGCAAAAAAATGGGCGCCCTCTAGGGGGTGACACGGCTGTTTGAGATGACGGAGTATCGAGACTAGTGGGCTATGATGTTATTTATGACCCTTGACTAAAGAGTCTTTCTAAAGTGTATTACTTGTATCCAAGCCTGTTAAAACATTGGGGATTTGAACACATCCTTGCAAAAACATACACTTTTTGTTATATTAGGCAAAATAGTTGTACCTTTTGTGTCGTGCTTGCATTTATTACTTCGAAAAATCATCCATCACATTTGAAAATTTCACAACAAAATTCAAAATCCACAAAAAATCAACCAAAAGGAAAAATCAGCACAGTTTAGCGCATCAGAGCAATCTCTTAGTGTGTGGAATACTTCTATTAGTGCATCCAAACCTCAAGTTAGCGCGTTGGTTCAAAACAGTAGTTTTTTCATCATAAGGCAAAACAGTGTAAAGTCTTTTCGCACATCTGAAAAATAGTCTAGTGCGTGGAAGCAACATCTTAGCGCGTAGGAACCAAAAGTTAGCGCATAAAGTCAAACAGTTAGCACGTCACAGGCCCAGGGTAGTGCATAGCTTTTTCAATAGTTAGACAACAATTTTTAAATAGTCCAAACTTTAGCGCGTGAAAGCAATAGCTTAGCGCGTGGGAACCAAAAATTAGTGCATTCAGTTAAACAGTTACCATGTAACAGGCCCAGGGTAGTGCATAACTTTTTCAATAGTTAAACAAATTTTTTTCCAAAAGTCCAAACTTTAGCGCATGTCTAGGGGCAGCTTAGCGTGTGTGGTTATTCTTTTAGCGCATCGAGTAATTTCAGTAGTGCATGTAGACTCTGTTCTAGCGCGTGATCTAAAACAAAAAAATAGAGAGCCAAACCGGAAAAATTTTGAAAATTGCAAAAACATTTTAGAAGCCCTTCTCATCAAAATTCATCTTTCATCAAACCAGAGTGACAAAAACAAACCAATAAACCTATTTCTTGAGCAAAATTTGTGTTAAAACAAAGTTGTCAGAATCCTAAACGAATCGCACAATAGAGGATGTCTCTCCTATCATAATCCGGAAGATTTTATCATCAGTATCAACAAAATCCTTTACCATCTTACAAATTTTTATCTCTAAAGCACTTATTTAAAATTCTCAAATTGTACAAATCCAGTTTCCAGATCGGGAAGCTTTCATCCATATCATTTGACACGCTTTGTCGTGAAGGGGCATCTAAACCTTCACTTTGATAGAGTAAGATTTGAAATTTTCAAACAAGAATCAATTGAATCCGAACAAATCAAAGGAAACCATTGATCCCTCATGCATGACTAATCCCCTTATTCTGAGAAGAAAGAACCTCTATCGTAACATCACGTTGAAGAAACAACAACCTAGTTTTTCCAAATTCATCAAGAGAAATAAGTTTTTATACATCAATCGTCAACTCTTCAAATCTCATCGGGTATTCCTTCATCACGTCAAACATTATATCCAAAACAAATCTAGCAAATTTGACAAAGAACCTGTAATGCCCCGCCAGGAACCCTAAAGGATAGCAACACAATAAGGCAACTAAAAGGCGCAATAAATTTTTTTTTAAGATTAAGGGAAATAATCATAACTTTGCTCAATAATTAACATAAGCGGAAGACTAACATTACATCCTAAAGGGTTACCAACGAAGATTACTTCAAAATAAAAACCACATCACAAAATTAATCCAATCTTCCATTTAAATTAAGGAAAGCCAATAACGATTAAATAATTCATATTCATAAATTGATCTTCAAAAGATAGGCTTACAGAATTACAACATACATACTTCCAAAGATTCATTTATACAAATAGAAAAGATAACTGAAACAATATACATCCCATGACTTAAATTACAATATTCCATAAAATTACATGGCTTCCATAGAACAATAAATTACAATTTTTACAAGTTGTTGATACAATGACCATACGTCCTCAAAGTACAAAATCAAGAATATAAGTGCTACGAGAAGCACGAACCAAGATGCACCGGCGAAGCCAATCCTCGCGTGAAGGTAGGAACAAGGCATCCGATGGGAAGTGGCACTACCACCCGACCATGTGATCCCAAAATGGAACCACCCCACCGTGCTAGGAGATAGCAGACGACCCTCAAGCAAGCAAGAAAAGAACAACAGTACAGATGACTCCGCAGTACACAAGTGACTCGACTCACAAAACACTAGCGACCCTAGAGAGAGAGTGTCATCTCATGGCTTAACATGGTTACCCTAGGAAGGTCTCCATAGGTCCCGGCCCCCATCATGGGTTATCCTGGTAACCTCTCCCGAACCCCCGGCTCCATCTAAGCATCATGTGGACCCTACCATCCTTTCGTGAAGACAAGGTGGTAGGTTTGCCATTCCAGGCCTTCCCAAACACCTTGAGCCTATACAAGCACTCAACCGTGTACGGGGTGTATTATCTTAATTAAATTAATAACTACCCACCCCCTAAACAATTATTAGGTTATCACTTAATAGCTGACTTTCGAGGGGTTATCCTGCCATCCACTTTGGGTGCAGCCCCCGCCCGAAAGCCACTCTCTCTACTAGGTCACTAACTGGATAAGGCTATCTATGAGAACTCTATGGTGGACTACAACCATAAATTATCCAGACATAACACAGGTGTAGGACTCACAGTCACAAACCCAGAGTTAACCATAAGGGACATATCACATAGAAGCCCACTTCCTCAAGGTTTGAACAACGACACCTGACCAAGGGCAAACATCGACAACATAATGACCATTTTAAACATAATGCGACGACATTAAAACGACTAGACTGCAATGATAAAAACACTACAAACAATCTTTCTTTGAGCAGTCAACATTTAAATCAAATTGAACCAATGTATACAAGCTATTATAAAATAATTCCAAAATAACATCTATTTTATAATGCTTGGATAACAAACACCAATATTAAAATTTAGTCCGACTTTCCTTAATATCAACATTACTACTAACCTCTAAATCATTTGATTTATTTTTCACGATACCAAGCAATTAATTCCCATTACTAAATCAAAAGAATTACTCATTAATCTTAATATCATCGTAAACTATATTTAACACATTATTATTATTTAATATTAAATAATAACATATTGTTATTATTGTTAAAATAACAATATATTATTGCTTAATACTAAAACGAATAACGCGCATAGAATTTATTAAAAACCTTTAACATATTATTGTTATTTAATATTACATGATAACATATTATTTATTTTTTTTAATAAAATAACAATATCTTATCATATAGTATTAAATATCCCATAACACTAATCATCTAACTTAACACTAACTTAATAATTATCATTTTCCTTTTTTTTTTAAAACTAAAAAAAAAACATTTAAAAATAAGCAATTTTAAAGCCCCGTGGGCCCCCACGAACCCACAGGCAGCAAGCGCTGCCTTTCCCAAACTGGGAAATGCAGCGAGCTGCATTCCCAGCTTGGGGAAAGCAGCGCTGCTGCCTTTTCCCACGCTGGGTATGCAGCGAGCAGGGGGAAAGGAAGGTAAGGGGGGGGGTGCGTGGCTGGGTCGAGCCCAGCTCCCCGCCACCGCCCCCAACATAGTTAAATTTAAATTTATTCAATCAAATTTCGTTTAATTTAACAGTTAAAAAAACCTTTTCAAATAAAAACGACAGAGGATTAAATAGAACAGAAACTCAAGACACAGACAGAGGTGAAAACCTCTGTCAAACACAATAAAAAATTTAATCTCCCAGCCATCAATTTTATCAACATACAACAAACAAAATTAACTTAAAAGGAGTCATAATTTTACCAGCAATCACCAATTTTCTGAGACAAAACAGGGGCATTTATATTTCATTCAAATTTGCCCAGTTTGCTTTAAAAGTTTAATTACATGGAAATAGACTAAATCCCCAAACCCCAATTGAAACTATTTGTTTCAAATCAAGCATGAACAAGGAATTTTAACTCATAACTATCATTTTTAAAACTGGAAATTCTTAGGGAGAGATATTTTATGAATGCTTGGCAAAATTTTGCCAGCATAACACTACGAAAATCCATCAAAATTCCTAATTACAAACAGCATGATAAACCAAGAAATTTCTTGCATAGCAAAGATGAAACAATATGAATTCAGTTAAGGAAACTACATGGGAAGAAATTAAGTTTAAATTTGATAACCAAATAGTAGAATTCTTCCTCCATAACCCATAACAAACAAACACTTCAAGATTTTAAACAATTAACAGCAAGTGGAAGGAAAGCAATGATTTTTTTGTTGCAATAAGCAAGGATTCAACCAACCTTTTGATTTCCAAGCAAGAATCCCAACTGGTTCACACCCAAATCCACCCTTCAAGCCAATTTTCCAAAATTTCTTTCTCCTCCTCCAAAAATAAGCATAACCCCCAAAATCTCCTCCAAAATGGCTTAGTAAGAAAAATCTCTTAACCTAATTTTCTAGGTTGCCCAAAATTTCTATTAAAAAAAATATTAGAATTCCCCATTGACTTTCTTTTCTTTTTCTATTTTTCCTTTTTCAAATTTCTCAAAACAATAAATGAAAAATTCCCTCTTTTTAAAAATTACATTTTCATAAGTAGCAACTCAATCAATTTTTCTACTAAATAGGAAAGCAATGAGTTAACTTAATTTGCATATATTTAAAAGCAATTAACTAATCTATTCCATTCCTTTTGTTGGATCTAAACACGATTTCTTTTCCAATAAGCAACTAACAGTTAAAATTTAATAACTAATCAATTACGCTTGATTCAAAACATAAGGCATAATAAGGAATGAATCGCTCAAGTCAACAATAATGACAACTTAAACTTAAATAATTAACCGAACCACCAAGACACGCAAATCGAGGAAAAGTAAAAAGACTCGAAATTCAGACAAAAGGGATGAACGACCGACTGACGGCACTCACAATAACAGACTGAGGTAAGGACTAGGGTCAAAAGCTATCTCCTCCACTCCCATCGGACATATAAGGCACGCTCAGACCTGTGAAGCCAGGTGGAGACGATACCCCGTACCTACCCGGTACTTGTACCTGCAATATCCTGCATCACCGAAGCACACATACATGCATATAGATATAGAATACATGGCACGCACACCGATGAACGAGAATCGCGATGTTCCCTGTCTCATCGAAACGAGTGAAGGAAAATCGTCCCCTTGCATCCAATACAATAGCAAACACGCAACATATATAGGACACATCAACTAGATAAAGTAAAATGTCAGTACGAGCAATAATCCACGAAACACTAGAAATCACCAATACTGAAATACTGAAAGTAACTCATGCATCCAATATCCAGATAAACATGATATAATATCAAATACGTCTGCAAAGTGACGAGCAATCAAGTGCCAACTGAAAAGTAAACTGAAACACAAAATCAGTCTAATAAGTCCGATCAAAATAGGGTACTACATTCTCCCCCACAAAACTAGGCTTACTCCTGGAAGCCTAAAACAGATAAGGATAGAGCCCTCTCATCTTCGCTGCATCCTCCCATGTCGCCGAGGTCTCATCATTTGGGTCCCATAGGACCCTTACCTGGTCGATGGTGCGTCCCCTGAGGGTCAAATCCCGACGCTGAAGAATGCGCACGGGCTCCATAGAAAGCTGCCCGTCCTCGACCTGCAAAGCGTTCCAATCAAGAACATGAGTCACATCTGGGTGATAAGGCCGAAGAACTGAAACATGAAAGACATCGTGGATGCGGGATAAACTCGGTGGCAAAGCAAGACGGTAGGCAATAGGTCCTATCCTCTCAAGGATCTCAAACGGGCCAACAAAACGAGGCGCCAACTTAGAACCCTTTCCATAACGGATCGGACTCTTACGCGGACGCACTCTCAAGAATACACGGTCACCAACAGAAAACTGACGATCTACCCTGTGAGCATCTGCATACTTCTTCTGCCTATCCTGTGCAGCTACCAAATGCTCACGAATCCGCTCTACCTGCTGCTCCATCTCTCGAAGGATATCCGGGCCTATGAGCACCCTGTCCTCTAACCGATCCCAACTCAACGGAGTATGGCAAGGACGACCATACAAATCCTGAAAGGGTGACATACCTATGGAGCTATGATATCCGTTGTTATAAGCAAACTCCACAAGATAAATATAATCCTCCCAACGCGACTGCTGGTCCATAACATACATGCGAAGCATGTCCTCTAAAACCTGATTCACACGCTCAGTCTGACCATCCGTCTCTGGGTGATAAGCTGAACTGAAGTTCAACTGAGTTCCCAAAGCATGCTGAAGTGAGGTCCACAATGCTGAGGTAAAGACTGGATCTCTATCAGAGATTATCCACCTCGGAATCCCATGCAATCTCACCACATCCTCCAAGAAGACACGAGCCACCACTGCTGCTGTATAGGAAGCTCGGATAGGAACAAAATGAGCAACCTTTGTCAACCTGTCAACAATGACCATGATGGCATCATGACGACGTGAAGAAACAGGCAACCCAACAATGAAATCCATGGAAATGATGTCCCATTTCCAATCCGGTACTAAATTAGGCTGTAAAAGCCCTGCTGGGTGCTGATGCTCCGCCTTCACTCGCTGACATTCCAAACACTTCGACACAAAATCGGCAATGTCACGCTTCATACCAGCCCAATGATAAATTTGTCTAAGATCTGCATGCATCTTCTTGACACCTGGATGTGCCGAATAAGGTGCACGATGGGCCTCAGTCATGATCAAAGTGCGAAGACCCTCCAAAGGAGGTACATAGATCCGACCACGATGACGTAGAATGCCATCCGCCTCAAGACTATACCCAACGAATCTACCCTCTAAGGGCCTTCCGGACTCCAACACGGCTCTAACATCCTGATACCAAGAGTCCTGAGGAAGAACTCCAAGAATTCTCTGTCTCAAGTCCACTCCAAGGGACAAAGCTGAAACTTCATGCCGCCTACGACTCAAGGCATCAGCCACTACATTCTCCTTCCCCTGAATGTATCGAACCTCAAAATCATACTCGCAGAGGAATTCCATCCACCTTCGCTGTCGAGCATTCAAGTTCGGCTGCGTGAAGATATATTGCAAACTGCGGTGATCACTATGCAGCTCAAACCGACACCCTAACAGAAAGTGACGCCACCTAACCAACGCATGCACTACAGCTGCCAACTCCAAATCATGAACTGGATAGTTCAACTCATGGTCCTTGAGTTTGCGAGACTCATAGGCAACCACACGTCCATCCTGCATAAGCACCGCACCTATACCTTCTAAAGAGGCATCTGTGCATACCATAAACTCTCTGGATGGATCAGGGACTGCCAAAATCGGAGCACTGACAAGGAGTTCCTTCAAGGCACGAAACGCTGACTCACACTGCTCTGACCAAACAAACTTCTTCCCTTTCCTCTGAAGAGAAGTAATCGGGTGACCTATACGGGAAAAATCCTTAACAAAGCGGCGGTAATATCCGGCCAATCCCATAAAGCTCTGAACCTCTGAAACATTGGTCGGTGCTGGCCAATCCACGATGGCTTGGATCTTCAAAGGATCCATAGATACACCCTCTCCTGAAACCACATGACCAAGATATTTCACCTCAGTCTGGAAGAAATCACACTTCGCCAAATTGGCATAAAGCTGATTCTCCCTCAAACACTGCAAAACTAGACGCAAGTGACCCTCATGCTCTTCCATAGATCTGGAATAAATCAATATATCATCCAAGAACACAAGGACAAAATGATCCAGGTATGCACGGAAAACCCCATTCATGAGGCACATGAAAATTGAAGGCGCGTTTGTCAACCCAAATGGTACTACTGTGAACTCATAGTGACCATAACGAGTGCGAAACGCTGTCTTATGAATGTCTGCATCATGAATGTGCAACTGATGGTACCCGGATTTCAGATCAATCTTAGAGAACACCATGGCTCCCTTCACCTGATCGAAAAGATCGTCAATACGAGGCAATGGATATCGATTCCGGATGGTTACCTTATTCAGCTGTCGGTAATCAATGCATAACCGAAGAGAACCATCTTTCTTCTTTACGAAGATAACAGGCGCACCCCAAGGAGAGACACTAGGACGAATGAATTCCTTGGCCAACAATTCTTCCACCTGCAACTTCAACTCACTCAACTCCTGAGTAGTCATCCGATATGGAGCTCTCGAAATAGGTTCTGCACCAGGAACCAAATCAATGCGGAAATCTATGTCTCGCTTTGGAGGCATACCAGGAATCTCCAAAGGAAACACATCAGCAAACTCTCGAAGAATAGGGTGACCATCAAGAGCGATTTCTCGACTCTCTCCCTCATCCATATCCTCAAGAGTTACTGCAAAAAGCTGACATCCTCTACGCATACACCGCTTAAGTTGCATAGCGGAAATCATACGTAAGGATATCGATCTCTGAACTCCAACGATCCCCACTTTCCTGCCATGGTCATCTAAACACTCTACTGTCTTCTGACGACAGTCCACATGAGCACTGTGAGATGATAACCAATCCATCCCCAACACTACTCCATAGGATCCCAAAGGAATGACACGAAGGTCAACAGAAGTCACAAAGGGACCTAGATCCAACTCACAACTAGGAACAAAGGCATCTACGACCACGCGCACCCCGGTAGCCAACTCTACTTGCCACCTATCCGCCTGCTTAGCAGACGTGAGTCCACACCGCTCCACAATGGACGAAGAAATAAAAGAATCCGATGCACCGGAGTCAAAAAGCACTGAGATAGGGATACCACACAACACACCTGCGGCCTCAATAACTGTCCCCTGATGCTCAGCGTGGCGGTTATCAACCGCTGCAAACACTCTGTGGGTCCTACCGGCATCCCCTACTGTAGGCTCTGATGCAACTGGCCCCTGATTCCCTGTCTGGTGGATACGCTGAGGACACTGCACGGCTATATGACCATACTGCCCACAAGAGTAGCAAGCTCCTCTACCAGGTCCTCTACCTCCAGTCGGCCCACTGGACTGCTGAAAGCTTCCCCTACTAGGGGCCTGTGATGCACTCTGAGAAGACTGTCCTGGAAAACCCTGTTTGCTCCTCTGCCAGTTCCTGTTTCTTCTATGAGGAGGGTTGCCACCCTGCTGGCCCTGAGACTGTTTCGGTTTCTGCTGCTGCGGTTGCTGTTGCGGCTGCTGCTGCTGTCCACCCTTAGCGGGTGCCTGAGGAGTCCTGAATGGTGCCACTGACTGGGACTGATTCCCACGAGCTCTGTTCCCACTGGAAGGAACACTCCCTATCTGAACTCCTGCCTGTCCACCATGCGTACGGATGAGGTTCTGCTCAACCAATCTGGCTTTTGCCACCGCTGCCTCCACTGAAGCTGGCTCAAAAACTCTAACCCCTCCACTAATGCGGTCGTTAATACCTCTCAAGAAATGTTGTACGAGCATAGCCTCATCGTTGCCAATCCCGGCATACTGCTTCAGCTCATAGAATCTATGCTCGAACTGGTCAACTGACATACCAAACTGTCGCAATGAATAGAACTCATCTGCCCGAGTCTGTCTCCACTGCGGTGAAAGAAACCGTGCTCTGAACCTCTCTAAGAAGATCTCCCAAGAAACAGTATTGATATTCAGACCAATCTTCTCTTCCTCTAACTTCCACCATATAGAAGCAAAATCATCGAGACGCATGATCGCACATCTCGCTCGGGTGTTGCTACTGTATGGAAACATAGCGAAACACCTATCCAAACTAATCAACCAAGTCTCTGCTTCGAGACCTGTGCCTCGACCATCGAAGAAAGGAGGGTTGGTCCTCAAAAGATCCTTGATGTGACTCGAGGGCGCTGAATCATGACCAACTGGAACCTCTCTCCTCCTAGGAGACCTCTCTCTCTCTCTCTCCTCTGAAACATGCTGATACGACTCCCCAACCTGAGCATGGATGGGCTACTCACCTTCAGGCCTGGGGCCTAGCCTAGCTAGAACTTCCTGAAACATCTGCCTCAGCTCTTCCCTTTCGGGAACCGGCTCTTCTACATGCGGTAACTCTTGATGCACTGACTGTTCCTGATCCACACTCACATGAGCAGGAGGTGGTGAAGGACTATGGCGGTCTGAACCTCGGCCCCGTCTCCCACCTCTACCTCTATTGCGGCCACCGACACGGCCAACACCCCTAGCTTTCCTAACCATGACCAAAACTGCAAAAGAGAAAACGGTTCAGATCAATGACAAGGATATAGCAAGGGAAATCCAAACACTAAGATCTACACACAAGGTCAAACTGAATGGGCTCACTACAATCCCAGAGTACCCAATGTTGAAACATGGGCTCTGATACCAAATGTAATGCCCCGCCAGGAACTCTAAAGGATAGCAACACAATAAGGCAACTAAAAGGCGCAATAAATTTTTTTTTAAGATTAAGGGAAATAATCATAACTTTGCTCAATAATTAACATAAGCGGAAGACTAACATTACATCCTAAAGGGTTACCAACGAAGATTACTTCAAAATAAAAACCACATCACAAAATTAATCCAATCTTCCATTTAAATTAAGGAAAGCCAATAACGATTAAATAATTCATATTCATAAATTGATCTTCAAAAGATAGGCTTACAGAATTACAACATACATACTTCCAAAGATTCATTTATACAAATAGAAAAGATAACTGAAACAATATACATCCCATGACTTAAATTACAATATTCCATAAAATTACATGGCTTCCATAGAACAATAAATTACAATTTTTACAAGTTGTTGATACAATGACCATACGTCCTCAAAGTACAAAATCAAGAATATAAGTGCTACGAGAAGCACGAACCAAGATGCACCGGCGAAGCCAATCCTCGCGTGAAGGTAGGAACAAGGCATCCGATGGGAAGTGGCACTACCACCCGACCATGTGATCCCAAAATTGAACCACCCCACCGTGCTAGGAGATAGCAGACGACCCTCAAGCAAGCAAGAAAAGAACAACAGTACAGATGACTCCGCAGTACACAAGTGACTCGACTCACAAAACACTAGCGACCCTAGAGAGAGAGTGTCATCTCATGGCTTAACATGGTTACCCTAGGAAGGTCTCCATAGGTCCCGGCCCCCATCATGGGTTATCCTGGTAACCTCTCCCGAACCCCCGGCTCCATCTAAGCATCATGCGGACCCTACCATCCTTTCGTGAATACAAGGTGGTAGGTTTGCCATTCCAGGCCTTCCCAAACACCTTGAGCCTATACAAGCACTCAACCATGTACGGGGTGTATTATCTTAATTAAATTAATAACTACCCACCCCCTAAACAATTATTAGGTTATCACTTAATAGCTGACTTTCGAGGGGTTATCCTGCCATCCACTTTGGGTGCGGCCCCCGCCCGAAAGCCACTCTCTCTACTAGGTCACTAACTGGATAAGGCTATCTATGAGAACTCTATGGTGGACTACAACCATAAATTATCTAGACATAACACAGGTGTAGGACTCACAGTCACAAACCCAGAGTTAACCATAAGGGACATATCACATAAAAGCCCACTTCCTCAAGGTTTGAACAACGACACCTGACCAAGGGCAAACATTGACAACATAATGACCATTTTAAACATAATGCGACGACATTAAAATGACTAGACTGCAATGATAAAAACACTACAAACAATCTTTCTTTGAGCAGTCAACATTTAAATCAAATTGAACCAATGTATACAAGCTATTATAAAATAATTCCAAAATAACATCTATTTTATAATGCTTGGATAACAAACACCAATATTAAAATTTAGTCCGACTTTCCTTAATATCAACATTACTACTAACCTCTAAATCATTTGATTTATTTTTCACGATACCAAGAAATTAATTCCCATTACTAAATCAAAAGAATTACTCATTAATCTTAACATCATCGTAAACTATATTTAACACATTATTATTATTTAATATTAAATAATAACATATTGTTATTATTGTTAAAATAACAATATATTATTGCTTAATACTAAAACGAATAACGCGCATAGAATTTATTAAAAACCTTTAACATATTATTGTTATTTAATATTACATGATAACATATTATTATTTTTTTTTAATAAAATAACAATATCTTATCATATAGTATTAAATATCCCATAACACTAATCATCTAACTTAACACTAACTTAATAATTATCATTTTCGTTTTTTTTTTAAAACTAAAAAAAAAACATTTAAAAATAAGCAATTTTAAAGCCCCGTGGGCCCCCACGAACCCACAGGCAGCAAGGGCTGCCTTTCCCAAACTGGGAAATGCAGCGAGCTGCATTCCCAGCTTGGGGAAAGTAGCGCTGCTGCCTTTTCCCACGCTGGGTATGCAGCGAGCAGGGGGAAAGGAAGGTAAGGGGGGGGGTGCGTGGCTGGGTCGAGCCCAGCTCCCCGCCACCGCCCCCAACATAGTTAAATTTAAATTTATTCAATCAAATTTTGTTTAATTTAACAGTTAAAAAAACCTTTTCAAATAAAAACGACAGAGGATTAAATAGAACAGAAACTCAAGACACAGACAGAGGTGAAAACCTCTGTCAAACACAATAAAAAATTTAATCTCCCAGCCATCAATTTTATCAACATACAACAAACAAAATTAACTTAAAAGGAGTCATAATTTTACCAGCAATCACCAATTTTCTAAGACAAAACAGGGGCATTTATATTTCATTCAAATTTGCCCAGTTTGCTTTAAAAGTTTAATTACATGGAAATAGACTAAATCCCCAAACCCCAATTGAAACTATTTGTTTCAAATCAAGCATGAACAAGGAATTTTAACTCATAACTATCATTTTTAAAACTGGAAATTCTTAGGGAGAGATATTTTATGAATGCTTGGCAAAATTTTGCCAGCATAACACTACCAAAATCCATCAAAATTCCTAATTACAAACAGCATGATAAACCAAGAAATTTCTTGCATAGCAAAGATGAAACAATATGAATTCAGTTAAGGAAACTACATGGGAAGAAATTAAGTTTAAATTTGATAACCAAATAGTAGAATTCTTCCTCCATAACCCATAACAAACAAACACTTCAAGATTTTAAACAATTAACAGCAAGTGGAAGGAAAGCAATGATTTTTTTGTTGCAATAAGCAAGGATTCAACCAACCTTTTGATTTCCAAGCAAGAATCCTAACTGGTTCACACCCAAATCCACCCTTCAAGCCAATTTTCCAAAATTTCTTTCTCCTCCTCCAAAAATAAGCATAACCCCCAAAATCTCCTCCAAAATGGCTTAGTAAGAAAAATCTCTTAACCTAATTTTCTAGGTTGCCCAAAATTTCTATTAAAAAAAATATTAAAATTCCCCATTGACTTTCTTTTCTTTTTCTATTTTTCCTTTTTCAAATTTCTCAAAACAATAAATGAAAAATTCCCTCTTTTTAAAAATTACATTTTCATAAGTAGCAACTCAATCAATTTTTCTACTAAATAGGAAAGCAATGAGTTAACTTAATTTGCATATATTTAAAAGCAATTAACTAATCTATTCCATTCCTTTCGTTGGATCTAAACACGATTTCTTTTCCAATAAGCAACTAACAGTTAAAATTTAATAACTAATCAATTACGCTTGATTCAAAACATAAGGCATAATAAGGAATGAATCGCTCAAGTCAACAATAATGACAACTTAAACTTAAATAATTAACCGAACCACCAAGACACGCAAATCGAGGAAAAGTAAAAAGACTCGAAATTCAGACAAAAGGGATGAATGACCGACTGACGGCACTCACAATAACAGACTGAGGTAAGGACTAGGGTCAAAAGCTATCTCCTCCACTCCCATCGAACATATAAGGCACGCTCAGACCTGTGAAGCCAGGTGGAGATGATACCCCATACCTACCCGGTACTTATACCTGCAATATCCTGCATCACCGAAGCACACATACATGCATATAGATATAGAATACACGGCACACACACTGATGAAGGAGAATCGCGACGTTCCCTGTCTCATCGAAACGAGTGAAGGAAAATCGTCCCCTTGCATCCAATACAATAGCAAACACGCAACATATATAGGACACATCAACTAGATAAAGTAAAATGTCAGTACGAGCAATAATCCACGAAACACTAGAAATCACCAATACTGAAATACTGAAAGTAACTCATGCATCCAATATCCAGATAAACATGATATAATATCAAATACGTCTGCAAAGTGACGAGCAATCAAGTGCCAACTGAAAAGTAAACTGAAACACAAAATCAGTCTAATAAGTCCAATCAAAACGGGGTACTACAGAACCTTTGAAAACAAGAACATACTGTCAAAAGTCTGCTTTTAATCAAACCATAAACCGCGGAGGAGAGATCAATCCAGCATTCTTGCCCGACGAGTGCATCACATACAACACATCTCGACCAGAACCACCAACGCCCGAGCAACATATCAACGAGGCTTTTGTCCCCTTCATCACTAAAAGTTTTTACTAAAAATGCCTGTTACTCGCTCTCAAAGAGACAAACAAAGCGAGACACACGCAAAATCAAGTATGAATCGAAGATTGTCAAATCCTTTTGAAGTTCCACCCATAGAAGAACTTGAAATTACTGAAGCACTTCTTCTGGAATGTCAAGAAAACCCTTCCTTCCAAAAACTTGTCGAAAAACTCATGGAAAATGACAAAGAAAAATATCTGCTCATGCTTATAAGCAAAGGCGTTAAACTTCCCGAAGATTTTGATGCAAACATTTTTCAAACCGGATCTCGACAATATACATATCAAGAACAACAAAGAGAAGAAGAATTTCAAATACCTAAGCAACATATTCCAGAGCATCACATTCCAGAACAACGCATACCAGAAATGCGTATACCTGAGCTAGAAACACCAAAGCAACATATACCATTTACCACACCTTTTCAGCTGAGAACCAATACAAGGCAAGAACTTTTTCCTCGACAAGACAATATACCTTTGGCAGCCCTTACTCAACAAATGCAAATGTTGCAAAGGCAAATACAGGATATGCAACAAGGGACAACAGTGCGGTACTCTTTAAATGAAATTTGTCCTTATCCATTTGACAGAAGCTTAAACATGGTGCCTTTTCCTCCAAACTCAGACGTTCCCAAATTTGATAAATATGATGGGAAAAGTGATCCCTGAGATCATGTTCAGGAATTTTGCACACTGAGCCTTGAATTTTCTCATGATGACACCTATTTGATGAGGTTATTCCCTAGAAGCTTAGGAGGGCAAACCATGGAATGGTTATCCAAAATTTCGCCACCTACTAGATCATTTGATGAGTTGGTTAACAAATTCATAACCCACTATTCCTACAACATCCAACATGCCATAACCATGCTAGATGTTTGCAACACCAAACAAAAGAATAACGAAACATTCATGGTGTTCCTTCAACACTGGTGATGCATGGTATCACGATATCCTTGAGATATTCCTGAAAAGGAGAAAATCAAAATCTTCATCGATAACTTGAATGGTGAGATGAGTTACAGACTAAAACTTCAATGCATACCATCTTTCGCTAAACTGATTGAAAATGGCATTCAAGTAGAGGAAGCATGTGTCAAAAAGGGAACACTCAAATTCTACAAGGAAGGAACAAACTCATCAAACTACAATAACCAGAACAACACCCACCTTGACAAATCTTGATTTTGGACTCGAAACAAAAATGAAGGCAACAATGAAACGCATGATCCCAAATATAAACAACCAGTACTTGCATTATCTGGAAATCCTCAAAACAGGAAAAAACCTAAAAATGCTACTCCCAGTGCTAACACATATGCGCAAAATACTGATCAAGGACAATTCAACACAAACAACACCAACGATACTCAAAGCAAAAACATGAATCCAGGACCTAACAACAATCCATGCAACAACACGAACAATTTCCAACAACGTATCTTCACACCACTGGGACAATCATTAGAATCCGCATTCAGAGAACTTTTGGCAAACAAGATTCTTTCTTTGCCTCCAATCAACAATTATGAACCCCCAATCAAACCACCTTGGTGGAATGATTCACACTATTGTGATTTCCATCGCAACAAGGGTCATAGAACAAACGAGTGCATGAGATTGAAACACATAGTACAGGACATGATTGATCGAGGTGACTTAACGGTGGATGGTCTCAAAACAAATGGTGATCACGGAGCCTTTAAAAATCCTCTCCCAAATTACAACAAAGATGGAGCATCAACTTCAAATGATACACGCGGAGCTCGTATTAATCACATCTACAACAACACCATCAACCACATATCACCTGAAGATCATCAAGTAAATGTCATCACCATTCGAGATCGACATGATCATGAATCTGTCAATGTAACAACCCAAACTTAGAAATATGTCTTGAAAGGACATACAACACCTACAACTACCACACCAAAAATCCAATATGACTTGGTTAACCAACTACGCAAGACTCCAGCTCAGATATCTATACTAGAATTGCTGAAACTATCACCAAGGCACAAAGACATATTAGAGCAAGCGCTATTGGAAACCAATGTACCTCAAAATTTGGATACGGACAGATTTCAAGCCATGGTTGCCCATATGACTGAACCTCATAACCTCACCTTCTCAGAACATGACGATGCTTCCTTGATCCATATGCATAATACTTCTCTCCATATTGAAGTCATTGTTTGCAAACACCGCATAAAAAGAGTCTTAATATATGGAGGAGCCGGACTTAATATATGTACTTTAAAGCTTATCCGTGCACTGGGCTTCTCAGAAGAATCTATTGATCCCTGCAAAAAGATTACCATAAAAGCATATGATGATGAGGAAAGGTCCTCTAAAGGAACAGTGATATTGCCTATTCAAGTAGGACCAGTACAAAAGGATACTATATGTCAGGTCTTAGATATTGATCTAACCTACAATATTTTGTTAGGACGACCCTAGATACACAAAATGCAAGCAGTACCTTCTACGTATCACCAGTGTGTCAAGTTTCCTTATGATGGACAAGAAATCTCCATATCTACTGATCAAAATCCATTTCAACATTGCAACGCAATGGGGGCAACCCAGGATAGTTTGGTTCCTCATAATAGAGAAAAGCAGCGATCCTATACATCAAATCAACACATAGCAAAATCCAACTCCTTATGGGGAGACTTGAAACAGAAAATGCAAATTAAAGACCAAGGTATAGGAGAATACTCTTTGGAACCATTATGTTTGGCTAAATTGCCAACATCCCCTAGATCTCATGGATTGCCTACTACATCAACACATCTAGTTACTCAGCGCATCACCAAATTTGATGGTACTTTCATTCAACTGGGCACTCTCACACATGAATCAGAAGACAAAGATGTTCTTAGCTGGTTATATAAAGATGAAGAAGACGATCATAGAGCAGTCGCTCTGGACATTGTTCTACCAACACACCTGTATGGAAAAGGCTACTTAATCATGAAGCAAATGGGATATGGTGGTAAAGCACCTATTGGAAAACGCAAAGAAAGAGTCACTAAACCTATAGATCTTCCTTCACAACCTAGTAGAAACAAAGCAAGATTGGGTTCTAAACTCATGTTCCTATTGAAATAGCCGCCACACCTACCTACCAAACCTCAATGGAAAGTAAAGATGAAGTACAAAGAAGAATCCTGGCAGGAAGCACTCTTTGAATCTGCAGAAACAATCCGCAAGACATGGGAACGTCAAGATCATAAGTTACATCAGGAAAAGCTTCTAAGTCACAAGAAGGCCCTATCTGCAGTAGTAGCTCATATTTAGACACCAATATCTCAAGAACAAATCATGTCATCTCCAAATACCATTATTCCTCCTCGAAGAAGCACAGTCTATGAACAAATCCAGAAAGTAGAGGACGGATCTAACATAGAATCAACAAAGACCATCAAAATGGTCTCCATCATCAAAGATTTGTTTTCACCATACAACATACCTATTTACAGCACAGATAGAATCTGGGATGATGCCTATGAGACTGATTCTAATGAATATGAATGGGGTACCTGCTCTAATGCTACTACAGATATCCCTAGTGATACTGATTCTATATCTCTTTCTCAAGAAGAACATAATGTAGAAGATAGACCTCTTGAATTTGGACCGCAGAATATCTATGACGCCAAGGAAAGCGAACAGAAACATTATGAGCAAGTATATGTAGAGGATAATACCATCAAAGACCTCGACAAAATCTTGAACCTCTTTAAAACCAAGAACTATCACCATGAAAACTCTATCCTAACACTCACAGTAGCCGAACTTAATCCACCTAATGATTCCTTACCACTCGTCTTTCCTAACCTCATCGACTGGGATGAACCTGAAATCCATGATATACCAATTTTCTCCAATGATGAATCTATTATCCATTACCTATGTATCGTAAATCCAGAAACAGGCTCTACCAGTGAACAAAATAACGATGTCTACAAACTAGGGAGTGCTAAGTCTCTCAGTCGCAAAAATGACCCAAATAAAGGATCTGATGTTGAAAACCAGTCAATGGTAGCTCTAGATCACAAAAAAGTAAAAATAAAGGACGCATCTAAGGGTGAAAACCTTTTTAAGGCACCTAACGATGGGAGACTTGACACTCTTCCTGAACACTTTCATGAGCAATTGCCCATATTGATTGAGCCCACTTAATCAATCAACATTGGTACCACAGAAGCAGTTAGGAACCTACACCTTGCAGAATCTCTAACAAAGGCAGAAAGATCAGCGTTCATCATTTTCTTCAAAGAATAGAAAATTAACTTTGCTTGGTCATATGCTGATATGCTTGGAGTGGATCCACACTTAATCATGCATCATCTGTCTATTTCTACAAGAGTTAAGCCAGTCAAGCAAAAGCTACACAAGATGAATCCATAGGTGGCACTCATGGTCAAAACTGAACTAAAGAAATTATTAGATGTCGGATTCATCCGACCCATTGACTATGCAGAATGGATTTCGAACATCGTTCCAATATCAAAACCAAATGGTAGTATCAGAATATGCACTGACTTCAGAGACGTCAACAAATCTTTTTCAAAAGATTACTTTCCTCTGCCCAGTATCGACATCATTGTAGATCTCATAGCAGGCCATGCAATGCTCTCACTAATGGATGGTTTCTCACGCTATAACCAAATCAAAATAGCCCCAGAAGATCAAGATAAAACCACGTTCACCTGTTCTTGGGGAACGTATTGTTGGAATGTTATGCCTTTTGGCTTAAAGAATGCAGGGGCCACTTATCAAAGAGCAATGACCACAATATTCCATGACATGATGCACACATTTATGGAAGACTATGTGGATGACTTACTAGCTAAATCCTTCACTAGAGCAGAACATCTTGGTATCCTAACAAAAATCTTTGATCGATTGGAGAAATTTCAAGTCAGGCTTAACCCTAAGAAATGTGTCTTCGGGGTTACATCAGGCAAGTTACTAAGCTACATAGTCTCAGCTAAAGGTATTGAAGTAGATCCACCAAAGGTACAAGGCATCATGGACATGCCACCACCAAAGAATATCAGTCAACTCAGATCTCTCCAAGGATGACTTCAATCAATTAGGCGATTCATCGCTCAGCTAGTAGATAAAAGTCTACCATTTAGCCATTTACTACACAAAAATGTACCCTTCAAATGGGAGGCCAAGTGCGCAGAATCTTTTTACCAAATCAAACAGTACCTGATGAATCCAACAGTTCTAGTCCCACCAATCGTAGGAAAGCCTCTTATCTTATATATCTCAACAACAGATATATCGCTGGGGGCACTATTGGCACAAGAAGATCATCAAGGGAAGGAACGTGCTATATATTACATCAGTAGAACATTGAATGGCTATGAAATCAACTATACATTCATTGAAAAGGCTTGCCTAACAATGGTCTTCGCATCTCAGAAGTTCCGACATTATATGCTAGCACACACCATCAAACTAGTCACAAAAATTGATCCTCTCAAATATCTACTCAGCAAGGCAGCTCTTACAGGCCGATTGGCTAAATGGGTCATGATCCTCAGTGAATTTGACATCTAATACATAGAAAGATGAGCCATCAAAGGACAAGCAATTGCAGATCAGTTGGCCGAAGCACCCCTACCAGGAAAACACACCATGGAGATTGAATTTCTAGACAGGGACGTTCTTACTCTTTCTACTAAACAACGGACCCTATACTTTGACGAATCCTATACACAACATGGTTCAAGTGTTGGCATTCTATTCATCACTCCTGAAGGACACACTATACCAAGATCATATAGGCTTATGTTTCCTTGCACCAATAATATGGTTGAATATGAGGCACTGGTCATAGGCATCAAAATGGCCATAGAATGGAAAATCACAGAGTTAAAAGTCTATGGGGACTCGCAACTAGTCGTCCATCAAATCAACAATGACTATCAGACAAAGGATGACAAGCTACTACCCTACAAGCGAATGGTGGATGACTTCAAATAGTATTTTGTACACATCACCTTTGAACAAATACCAAGGTTGAACAACAAAGTAGCCGATGCAATGGCTACTATCGCTTCATTACTACAAATTCCAGAGCAACATAGTCGTTATGAGTTCCTGGTAGAGCAACTGTTCTCCCCCGCCTATGACCATTCTGAATCCCAGGTTATCTATGCCTTGACTGGTTCAGATTCTCCGTTATATGGACCCATCTACGACTACCTCAAACACAATATCTTACCCATTGACCAATTCCGTAACCAAAAAAATAACTTTATCTGACAAGCTGCCCATTACACCCTTACCGCTGATACTTTGTATCATCGAGGTCTCGATGGTACTCTTCTTCGTTGTCTTGATCGTAATGATTCCGATTCTGCTTTACATGAGCTTCACAAAGGTATTTGCGGCACACATTCAAGTGGCACTACTCTTGCTAAAAAGCTTCTAAGGATGGGATACTACTGGCCTACAATGCAGAAAGATTCCTATCACTTCACCAAGAAATGTCCTAAATGCCAAATCCATGGTAATCTGATACATGCACCAGCACAAGAACTACAACCATTTACCACTTCGTGGCCCTTTTGTCAGTGGGGACTAGACTTAGTTGGCAAAATTCATCCTTCATCTTCAAATGGACACAAGTTCATTATAACTGCAACAGAGTACTTTACCAAATGGATAGAAGCAGTTCCCATGACCACAGTAACCGAAAAACAAATTGTCTCTTTTATCCTCAATTATCTGATCTGCAGATATGGTATTCCAAGTTCAATCATCACGGATAATGGATGCCCCTTTAAGAATCAAGATGTCCACAAACTATGTGAAAAATTCAAAATCCAACATAGGTTCCCTACACCATATTACCCACAGGGAAATGGTCAAGCAAAAACATCAAACAAGACCATATTGAAAATCCTCAAGAAAACAGTGAATGATGCAGGCAAAGATTGGCACATACAACTCAATCCAGCACTTTGGGCATACAGGACTAGCATTCGCACACCTACAGGGGCAACACCATACTCATTGGTATATGGATCAGAAGCTATTTTACCCCTAGAGGTAGAAATCCCATCTCTCAGAGTCTCTTTGAAAGGATTAATCTCAGATGAAGAGTATCGAGTTAACCGACTGTAAGAACTTGAACTCTTAGATGAAAGATGTCAGCATGCTTATACTCATCTCAAAGCATATCAACAATGCATGTACAGGAGCTACAATCACAAGGTCATTCCCCGCAACTTCAAGGTTGGTGACCTAGTCCTCAAAGAAAATCCAAGAAATCAGCAAGATCGAGAAAAGAAAGGGAAATTTGAACCTAACTGGTTGGTTCCCTATGTCATCATATCAGTTTATGGATCAGGTGCCTATCAGCTAACAAATTCTGAAGGAGAGGTGCTCGATGAACCAACTAACAACATCCATCTGAAAAGGTACTATACTTAAGTGGCCTAGTGCACGGAAAAAAGCCAAAATAAGCAATAAAAATCAAAAAAATCTAGAAAAAGAAAAAACAAAGACAATAAAAACAAAGGGTGAAAACCTGGTAAACAGGCGCTCTTGTGAAAGAATGGCTCCTCCATCTTTATCCATACCATTTTATCCCTACAAACACTATCGGCCATCGCCCAACACTTAGCAAATATCCATTCAGGACATACTTGGCATAGTCACTATCCTAATTTTTCTATATATATCCTCTTACCATTAATCCACCATGGCTTAAAATCACTATATATATTCACATCAAGAGGCACACTCAGCTAGGGGCATGTAAATCGTATCATTGTTGCAAACATTGAAAACATCAAGACTAGATGCAAAACTCAAAAATAGGACACCCAACAAACCACAAAAACCAAAAAAAACTACGCTTCATAGCCAAACAAATCACAAAAATACCAAGGATGAATGATTTTCTGAAGTACTGAATGTTGCACTATAGCATAAAATCTTAGCTAGTTTTGCATTTTGAACTTTTTGAATGTTTGGATTCTCTTCCTTGCCTCACTAAATGCTTCACAGCTAGAGGTCAAGGGGAACTTCCAATATTTTCTTAGTCTTCTGCCTGGGAGGCGATCACTTGTACTATGTGAATACATGCCTCGAGACGTGATACCTTGAATATCACTGAAGGCCCGATTCCACTTCATGCATACAAATGATTTAATCTTGTCTATTTACGCAATACGCACTCAGGTCGTCCTGGTTCAATTATACCTTGACGCTTGTGCTATCTTGCAAAATCAAATATCATGTAAATTTTTCTCAGGTCATTATGGTTCAATTATACCATTATGCTTGTATAAATTTTCAACATATCCTAAACAAATCAATGCTCAATGATGATATCTACAAAGAAAGCAAACATATGGTTCTATCGGATGGCAAATACAGAATGAGGGATGCCCCAAAAACAATTAGTTGCATATCATTTTACAATTAGTTGCATATCATTTTACCAATAGTTACATATTATTTAAGCATGTTTGTATATCATTTAACATCATTGCATATCATTTAACATCATTGTATATCATTTTAACATCATTTACATCAAGATACATTTAGCAGCATATTAACACAAACATCTCATTTTCAAGATACATTGTGCATCATACATTACATCATATATTTAAACATTGTATCATCACATAAAATAACCCACATAAAATGCATCCATATCAACACATCACATGATCAAAAATGGTGCCGTGTATATATATATATATATATATATCTCAAAACTGATCAAAATCTACAAAATGTGTCCAAACACTGTGTCCAGTACAAAGAATAACAAATGCTCAAAAATACAACGGAGACCATGTCTCTCAAGTATGACTATCCCCTGACGGAGATGGTCTCGCTCCAGATACACCCGCCCTTGGATCTCCAGGAGGGTCCTGTCTCGGTGGCCTCGTAACACCTCGGATCTAAGATCATGACCCAGTGGCTTGAGATCGACTCGATCTTGACTGTGCAAAACTCTCAACTCGCTGATCCCTGGGTACTGCAGCCTCATAATGCCGCCTATAATACTCCGCCTCTTGCGCTCTCAGTGCCAACTCTCTAAGGGTGTCTGTCATCAGACCACCCGTCACTGCTCTCTGCATACTCGCCACCACCTCCTCCGCTTGCCCCCTCCGCTCTATCTCAGTATGTCTCTTAGTAGTCAACTGAGAAATCTACCACTGATAGGTCAAAATCTGTGCCTGCAGCTACTGCACAGTAATCTGCAAGGTCCGTATCTGAGCATCCTCCATATGACCTGTTACTCGAACTTGTAATGGTACCTGTGCTGGAGGAACCCCTCCCACTCAGCTTGTCCTCGGTACTGGAGGTGGGAGTACATACGTCCTCCTCCTCTGTGCTGGTCAACTAGGCTCCTCCTCACCACCCACTACAGCTAGCACCTCCCCCACTCTCCCCTCTCTACCGGCTCTGATAGCCAATCCACCTCTCCCCCTCTCTATCCTCCCCTGTCTCATTGCTCTCTCCACACCTCTCTCTCCCCACCTCCCTCAACCTCCTCTCCCTCGTCCTCGTCCTCCATCCTCCCCATCATCTCCATCATCTCCCCCATCTCCCTCCTCCTCATCTGAGTCAAATGCTGGCCTCATCTCCTCAGGATCAGATATCCTGGCCACCACCCGCGCAGCAAACAAATGAGCGAACTCATCTATCATGCCCGCATCTTGGATCTCCCGGGCATAATCCCAGATCTACCCGGCCAACCCCACAAACTCCTCCACTGCCACGACGCTATCAATAGTCAACCCCCAATCAGCCACATCCTACTACCACCGTGCATATAAGCACGCTCCCTAAGGAATACCCTGCTGGCACCCGAATTGCCTCAAAACTTGGGTGACCACAAACCGCTCAATCACGAACGGGGTCCTCCCAATCAAGTATCTGGTCATGAAAACAAAGGGCATCTCTAGCCCATCCTCTGCCCATACCTCACATCCTGTATACGGTCGCCTGGTGACCGTATCTATGTCATCAAAAACCCTCCTCCAATGCTCTAGTTTGCCCAGCTTACGCTGGACAACTAGACCTCTGTATCCATAGGCATATGCTGCACCTACGGGCCTGTCCCTATCTGCTAATGGCCTCGCTGCTGGAATATGCTCGCAACACCATACCTGTAACAAAGTCACGCCAGCTGACAAACTAGTGTAACCGAGGTATACTACCTCATGCAGACTCCTGTATAGATGAGCCAACATAGCTGACCCCCATGCAAACCTCCGGCCCTGTGTGACCATCTCCTCCAAAACTAACCCCCATCCCACCGAGAATCCCTTTGACCTGCGATCAGGACAAAGGAATCCCCCAATGAAACCTGCTAGAACGGACGGTAGTGGTGCATAGTCTAGGTCCAAAAACTCCTGCCATGGGATCTCATAGCCACAGACAGTATCATCCTAGAATATCCGGCGCAGTGCCTCTGTGCCACCCTCCTCTGACTGCTCGTATGGTAGTAGTGCACCTACCATAGAAATGCACAGAATCCGGTAACAGTCCTCCGGTGTGACTGTCATCTCTCCAGTGGCAAAATGGAAGGTGTTGGTGTCGCTATGCCACCCCTCTGCCAAAGCTGTCAAAAGCCCCTAGTTCACAGTGAACCGAGGCATATCCAGGAGAGAAGTCAATCCACATCTCTCAATAATATCCAGATCCGCTTGCGACAACTGCGGTATCAATGTCCACGATCTAGGAAATCTCTTCCTTGACTGTACCATGCCCAATCGATCCTGTCAACAAACAAAACAAATCTAATATCAGTTTCCACATCAAAACAAAGATATCAAAATCAAACTTACATCAACAACATGAAACAATTTGCTCATCTACATCAAAGTTCAAAATCCTATCATTTCATATCAACTTGTAAAACAACTCAAGTTCTCAAAAACCATATCAAAACTTGTAACACAACTCAAGTCTCCACAATCACATAAACTTGTAAAACAACTCAAGTTTCCCACCCATATCAGCTTGTAAAACACCTTAAGTTTCCAACCCATATCGGCTTGTAACATAACTCAGGCTTCACACACATTGAACTTGACACAGAACATGCAAATAAATCATATTCTGATCAACACAACACATTTGATATCTATACATAACTTGGAAAATCGCAAATCAAAACAAGTTATACAAACATTCATATTGGATAAATCCATCCCATCACGACAGGCAAAGCACAACAAATTTTCAAATCGGCCCATCTTGCAAATTTTTTTCAGATGTGCTAAAAACCTCCCACGCCCTAGGCTGCTTTTCCTACGCGCTAATCTATTTGTCCTATGTGCTAGACTGACTCTACGTGCTAATTTTCTCCCCCCATGCGCTACCTAACCCACCCCATGCGCTAGACTCTTTCTACACCTCCAAGGCGCTACCCGTGTGGCCCTATGCACTAGGTTAGTCCTACGCGCTAAACCCCCTTACCTATGCGAACCTCTACGACCCCTATGCGCTAGGTCACCCCTACATGCTAACTTGCTGACTGGACGTGCTACCCGACACTTTCCATGCACTATTCAACCTATATGCGCTAACATATTTTTTTTATGCGCTATCCTACCTTTTTCGGACGCGACCCCTAAAATTAAACTCAATGCGCTACTTCAAACTTCATATGAGCTACTCTAGACCCTAGACGCGCTAAAATGTTAAACCTGAACTTTGAAAATAAAAAAATGACTAAAAACGACAAAATAACAAGTCAAAAAAAGGGTCAAAAATGTTGACTTACTGGTGGTCCCCGCGCTGCAGGTATCTGATACCTCCGAACGCGCTCAAATCGGTGTCTATGATACGAAATAGGCATTTTCTCTCCAGAGCAAATTCTCTTTCTCCAAAGTCAACAAAGCACAAATGAGTCTAAATCAAGCCCTTTTCCCCTTTTATAGGAGGAAAATGAAATTAGGGCTAGCCAAATGGACCTGTAATATGGTTGCGGTCTCCCCTATACCATAACATTTGTAACTTATCAGGAGATGAATCAATTTGCACACATTTTACATGCACAAAATCATACACATCATACGCAACTCATCAAATTAAATCCAATTTTTTCAAAATATTGATTCATCTCTCGAGGGGGCATCAGCATCAAATATTGAATCTAGGGCATCACACATCAAATCAAAGTCGGGGAACAACTTGCAAATCAAAAGAGCGACACAAAAATTGCATTGATCATAAACCATGATAAGGCATCATTTTCTTTGAAATAACATGTGCACACACGTCACTTCAAAGAGGGGCAAAATGTAGACGTATAAAAATGACCATATTCCTAAATGAATATTTTATGTTCATTTCTCTATTTGATTAAATCCAATTTAATTAAATTATCCACCTTCCTCTATTTAATTAAGTAAATTACTCAATTTATTTAAATTAAATTCACTATACCCATTTAATGAATAAATCATTTTATTCAATTAAATCCCCCCTATCCACTTTTAATTAAATTCAAATTTAATTAAATAGTTATCCTAAAATTGAATAAATCTAATTTATTTAATTTCTCCAAATTGCAACCAAATAGAATTAAATTACTTTATTTCAATTAAATCCTACTATCCCTCCATCCACTTGCAAAATCCCAAACCCCTTTCTAATCCCTTCTTGAATCTTCTAATCGCTTCTAATTAGCCTAACCCCTCCTCTAAACTTTGTCACATCCCTAAGCAAAGGGAAGTCACTTCTCAAACCCTCAAAGTCTTTGATAACCATTAAAGGCTTTCAACCTTCAACCACTAAATGGCTCAAAGTCTTTGAAAACCATTGAAGGCTTTCAACCTTCAACCACTTAATCCCCAAAGTCTCCAATAACCATTAATGGTTAACTCAAACCCTCCTACATGGTTAAAATATTTGTTTTGACTCAACCTTCATCCAACCCAAGGGTCTCATCAGGCCATTAATGCTTTGACCATGATTATCTCTTAATCATTTGCACAAAGGTTTATCCTTGGATTAACTCTTAATCCAGTGGGTAATCTTAATTTAGACTTGACCCTTAGCCTCTAGATAACCATGAGGTCTTCTCAGGCCTTTAATGCCTCCAACCTCTTCTCTCAACCCAACCCTATGTTGACACTTGTCACCATTTCATTGGTGCCAATTGTGCACATGGATCCCCAACTTTCAAACTCAGCCCTTGATTAAACCATTCAATCCTGACCATCCATTGCCCTGTTTATGCTATAAATAGAGCTCTCATTCCTTCATTTTCAACAATCATCCTTCAAATTTGTAGCATCACACTTATGGTCAAATATATTCAAGCTTTCATTTCATATATGCTCATCATTTAGCCTCTCTTTAAATTAGGAATTAGACTAAATATGCATGTTAGAATAATTTCTTTATCATTTTAGTTCAATCACAGACTAAATATAGTATGCTAGGATAGTATTCATACTAATCTTGTCATCTTATCATTTAGTTTATTGCATTTTAAAATCATACATATCTTATAATGCATTTCATCCTAAAATCTATCAAAGCATCCCTCGTTCTTGCATTTTCCATCCCTAAACCATTTTGCTCAGTGATCTGAGAGCAAAAACATTGGTTTGAGGGACATTGTAAGATAGAGAACCATGGGACCAACCTTGGGAAGCTGAGTGATACTTTATTACTCCATAGCTTGCACCAAGAAGTCCTGTGTGTGTGTGTGGACTAGTTTCTAACAATATTTTCACATATTGATTTTTATCAGCCCACTTTTCCCGCATACAAGCATTTATTTCAAATTTAACCTCTACCCTACTAGGGGTAAGCTCCATTTTCTTAATTTATTTAGCGTAGGTCAACACCTTCCTCGAGTTTGACTTAGGGAATCCCATATACAAACCATGGTATTTTCCTCTTCTTTTGTGTATTTGTAGGCTTATAAATAAAGTTACAAGCTCCATTCAAAGGTACAATATGCTACTAGAGATAGAGATTAAGGCTACCAAAAGAAGTTTAGTGGATTACGCATGGTCTAGGGTTCCTAGTGTCCTATTCCACCTAGTCTATAGAACCTATAGCCATATTTTGGGAAATTTTATGTGAAATTTGACCTGACGTTAGTTTGGGAGGTCCTAAGACTAGTTTGGACTCTTGTTTGCACTTGGGTACCTAACACGTCTAGAGTTCCTATCTATAGTGTCCATCCATTTTGAACTGATTTTAGACACAAGTTCCTCTCTATGTCCCTTTCTAGCTCTATACATCTTGGTTCATTTCCAGTTTTGCATTTTTTTGTTTATGTCAATTATTGTCAATAGTGCATCACTTAACCTAGGTCTTGCATTTTCATTCCCTAATTATATCCAATAAATTAAATCATAAAATAAAACATTAAATCACATGTTCCTAGTCCTCCCACTGGTTTGAACTTGGGCCTAGTTGGTTTTATTATAATGTAAGTGTTCAGAAATGGCTACTACTTTCCATTCTTATGCTAGACCCTATTTTCATGAATTACAATTATATATCATATAATATATTAATATATAATATTAATATATTTTAATAAATATATAATATTATCATAATATTAATATTAATATAATAAAATTATTATTATATTGAATTTATCTTTTTTTTTTTATGATTTGACATGAAATAGATATCAATTTCTAACTGATATATGTGTGTAATTGATATCCATTGTGTTTTTCTTCTTACTATGGCAATGTGTACTTTTACTGAATCCATGTAAAAAGTCAAAAAATACTTTTTCCACGTTGCCACTTTTTGAACCCCTTTGATCCTACATTCACCCATGTGTTTTTTGGTGAAATTGTTTTACAAAAAACTAGGGTGAAATGGTTTTTCTCAAAATTATTTTCTTGGCTAAAATTGTGACATGGGTCTAAACTTTTACACAGAGAGAATTCTTACCATGAAAGCATGTTAAATTTAGGTGTAATTAGATGTGAAGTAAGTTCAACCTTTTACCATACACCAAAACAAATTAGGCCAAACAGACCTGAAAAATCATGGATCTAATGTTTAGCTTCTTGAACTTTAGAAAGAAATAAAAAAAGTGCTTAAGATTCTTCGAATGCTTGTAAGTTAATAGTGAGGATTGTGTTCAAACATAACATAACTTACAAGTGAAAGTATCTTGTAGCTTCAAAGAATCGAAGAACAAAATAGTGATAAATCATAGATGAAAATGGAGATAAACAAACAAGAAATGCAAATTATTACACAAGATATACATGGAGAAACCCTCATCAAATAAATTTTATTCACAAAGAGATTAAAATCTTGTATTAATATTTTAATAGATTTACATCAATACAAATTCTCTCTCAATTTTTTTATAACACATTATTATTTATTTATTTGCACAACTTAATTTCTATTTATCAAAGCTCCACTATATATTGTTGGCATTCTACACTCTTATGAGAATAGTTGGTGTTGTAATTGATGGCAACCATCTAGCAACATTTTGGCAATCATCTCGTAAAGCCATCGACAGGCACCGACACCGGCATAAACATCTGCATACACTGACAGAAACTTCACCAACAGTGGTAAAAATGCATATTGACACCCCAACCGACAGGGAATAAACTTTTGTTTATTATATTTAATTGTAATTATCTTTTGTAAAGCCGACATGGTATATTGTAAAAGACTCATATATATGTATGAGATCTTATAGGTCATTTTGTGTAGAAGGTATATATATGGAGAGAATCTACAGATGATATTTTGTAGAAAAAGGAGATATAGTTGATAGTAAAGGTTTTGGCTATAGAATGAGCTTAAACTGGTACTGAACCTGGCATAGTTGATGCTGATTTGAAGCAATACATTGTATTGGATTTCATAATCCACTTTTGTAGTCTGTGTGACTCTTATTGAGCAGTGAGCTCTAGGCAGTTGGCCTTCCCGCATGTGTAGGCCCCTCATTGTAAGTAATATTTATTCATTGGCCAGTGAGTGAATATTGTGGTTCACAAATCCCACAGAGGTTTTTCCTACACCAGGTTTCCTCGTTAAACATCTTGTGTTATGGTATGTTTTCTATCCTGTCTTTATTGTTGTTGTTTACTGCATTAATTCTTATTTACTAGTACACTGTTTTGGGATGCAAAGTTCTTAATAAGTTTAAATATTCTTCTAACCGGTTAGATGTTGATTCACCCCCCTCTCAATACCTTTGGCATTGTCATTAATCCTAACAATTAGTATCAGAGCCTAGTCCTCTATTTTCTAAAGCGTGACATCTTGAGGAAGATTCTGACACCGGTACAGATGGAGAACTTATGAAAACAATTGGTAGGAGCTCTTCTAGACTATGATGTAGAGAAGTTGAAGAATATCAAACTTGAAGATGATCTAAGAACTGCATAGGAATTCATTCAAGGAATTTTGGAGGATCTTACTATAGTTCGAAATAAAAGAAAAGAACTTCATGAGAAGATGCAGAATGATAATGATGAAAAGGCAACTCTTAATGAACTTGTGAACATGCTGAGACAAGAAAATACTAATATGAAAAATGAAATGCAAGATATGACTATGAGGCTTTGTAAAGACATTGAAGATAGAAAGGAGAATGAAGATGACTTGACTAGGAGACTCAATGATGTTGGAAATGAAATTCTAAGACTCAGTCACAAAAATGATGTGTTGAAGATAGATCTGATTCACATACAACATGATAAAACTAAACTTATCAGACAAAAGGGAATTATGGAAAATGAGTTGGCTACTACAAATCAACACAAAGAGAAATTCAAGAAAAGCTCAGAAGAATTTGATAACATGCTGAAAAGTCAAAAACCTAATGGAGATACTAATTGACTTGGATTTGAAGTTGGAGAAAGTTCCGGTACTACAAACAATCATGATCACAGTAAACCAGTAAGACAACTTAGTGCTTATAAATTTAATGGGAAATGCTTTAACTGTAACAAGTATGGTAATAGAGAAAATCAATGTAGATTCAGAAACAATTAGAACATCAATGCACCCAACGGTCAATGTTCCGAATGCAACAAACTTGGTCATAATTCAAAAAACTATAGAATGAATGTGAAATATTATGTTTGTGAAAGATTTGGGCACTTATCTAATCAATGAAGAAAACAAACTATCATAGGATATGGAAAAGCTATTCAGAAGAATAATGTCACTTGTTATGCTTGTAACAAAATTGGACATATTGCAAAAAAATTGTAGAAGCAAGACTTCAATGGCAAATAGTAAAGGACCCAGTTTGAAAGGCAAAGAAAAGGTAGATGAGATAAAACTAGAATTTTCAAAATGATGGATTAGGAAGATAGATTAAAATGTTGATGAGACTATTTCTTCACCGGTAGAACAAAGTATTACTCCACCAGCAGGATATTCTTCATCCAACTAAGAAGTAACCCTTTGAGGGTAATGCAAAAAATTGAATATCATGTAGATTACCCTCGATTGATGGTGAGAAGATAGATTTCTTTTTTACCGGCAGATGTGTTAAGTTTTCACTTAACTGACAAGCATTTAATACAGTTGTTGAAAGAAATTTCATTATAAATCATCGGGTTTCCCTCATTTTTTATTCATCGAGCACGAAATTTGAGCAAAGGTATTCAAGGCGAAGGTGTGAAGCCATTTCCTTCAAGCATTCAGACACTATCAGGCATCTAAAGGTATTTTTCAAATGGCTTCTTCTTCTGCTCCCAAATTTATTGCAAACCCTACTATTGTTGAAAACGTAAAACATCCTAGGCCCGTGTTCAAAATTATTCCCGAAGTAGCTAAGCAAGATGATTCCATAGGAGCATTTTCGAAGATTCCTAAAGGTGTAGCTTATGCTGAAGACCCTAGGATTTATATTCATTGCAATATTCAAGAATTAGGTTATGAGGAATTGTTAAAAAATTTAGAACCATAATTTGTGATGAAAATGGCACTGTTAAACTCGAGCACAATATTGTGGAGACTTTAGGTTTTGTTGAGATATTGAATATCCTTGAATTTCCAGAAGAAGTAGTGAGAATTATCCTAAGTAATGCACATGGAGAATTTCTATGGTTAGACTATGTCTACAAATTCACCCGACAAGCAATTAGGGAAGTAACAGGTTTACCCTCAATCGGCAGTAGACCAGACAAGACAAAGAAAGTCCCTAACAACAAAGTCATGACCCTAACCGGAGCAACATTTGATACTAGATCACTAAGATTAAATGACTTCAAGGACATCAATGTGAGATTCATAAGTATGGTTTTAGGTTACAAGACTACTCGTGCAAACAAACTTATTCAGTTTCTAGTCTTTGCATTAATAGTGCTTCTGAAATGGTGAACAACAATGCAAAAATAGATGTGTGTGAATGGCTGAAGGATGAACTCATTAATAATTTGAAAAAGATTAAATGTGATAAGAAAGGGATATTTCGTTTGGGTAATCTTTTAGGATGCTTAATGTTGTATTTCACAAAGGAGATCCCTGGTATAGGACAAAAAGACTTTGGATATGACATACCTGTAGGGAAACAATTACAGGAAGCTTTTATTGGCATGGGAACTGCAAAAGATAGCAATATAACTGAATATTTCAAATCTTTCCAAACCAAAAAGAAAACTAGAGAAAGACTACCACAGAGTGTAGTGGATAAATATGATAAAGAAATCTGTTTTGTAATCAAGAAGGATGAGACATGGATGGAAGGTGTACTTCCTAGAACTATATGGGTAACTTAAATGGGTTATGAGGTAGATCTCAACATTATTGAGACCTATGCAAAATATTTGTTAGATGCACCTAGAGAACCAATAGAAGAAGTTTTTGGTAGTACAAAAACAATTGAAAGTAATATGAAAACAATGAAGAAAATGAAGAAAAGAGAGAAATACATAAGAGATGCATCAAAGAAGGTAAAGGAAATCAAAGAAAATGTCATGAACATTACTAGTATATCGGCTAGTGAGCTAGAAAGACTGCAACCGGAGGCACACATTGCACCGGTTGGCATATTTTCTGACAGTGAGATACCACCTGAAGTCAAAAGAGTTGAAAAGAAGAGAAAAACTTCACTGGTACCCTCTCCTCCATCCAAAAGGACAAGAACCTTAAGGAAGAAACAACAGGCAGTAAGGCAACCGACTAAGAAACTAACTCTTAAGAAGTAACAGAAACCGGTCATACCCTTATTGGATAATTTGCTAAATGAAATAACTAACGATGGTAATTTGGCTAATGTAGGAAAATTGTATAACACATTCAAAGATTCAGAAAAGGAAAGAATTGAAAACAATATAATCTTACATCTAGATATATACAAGAAAGTTTTAATTGAAGTTGTGGATGACTTTCCCAATGAAC